>NW_005187433.1:4417593-4435808 GCF_000239375.1 Pundamilia nyererei | reverse complement strand
TCCTGGACCCCGTGAGTGTGAGTGGGTTGCTCGTGTGAGGAGTGTTTGGACGAGGAGCGGAGCGAGTGTGAAGACGTGTGTTTCCCCCCTATTGACCCCCGGGACCCTGGTGTCCCCCCTTTCACGTGTACATACATAGCGCATCGGAGTGATTAATTAAGTGTTGTTGAACCGTGCTACCTCAGTCTGTGCCTGAGTCCGTCCACCACCGTGACAATAATGGAGGACAGCAAATCATACATCAACAGCTTTGGATTTGATTCAGTCACTTATTTTATCCAGATAATATGATCCGTGTGCATTTCTCACTGTGAACACATTCATTGTCATCTTTTCTGGTACTCTTTTCTGGGATCATGCTCTAATAAAAAAACAAAAATAAAACTCTGATGATGTGTTACACAAGGTTTGAAGGTGATGGATCACTTTTGTCAATTGTTTCAAGGCCAATTTAAACTGTTTCCAAAGGTCTGCACTTTTCCTATCATTCTGTTGAGACAGCCATGGCCCCTTGCTTTTTAATCCTACTCTTTTCGCAACACAAATTGTTATTATGTCTTAGAGCATGAATCCATGGAAGAAAGAAGCTCTATTCTATATTTAATGTGCTGTAAAAAAGGATCAGATGATCGGTGTCAGAGGGTGGGAGGCCTCTGCGCTGTCAAGCCCATTTTCACTTCATCTCAGCCCAGCAATTTATCAAATTACAGGCTGGTTGTACAGTTGACAGGGGAGACTACCAGTACACAGAAAAGGAGAGCTGGTTTTCAAGTGGAGCCCTATGCCTTAGCCACTAATCAATGAAGCATTCTCTACTCACACCGATCCAACCTCATGTTTTCTCTCTTTCTGTCTTTATCTCAGCTATCCAGTTCTTAAAGAGCTCAGCAGGAACCTCAAGAATGCATGTGACACTTCTGTTGTATGTGCTGTGTATGGGACCATGTCAGCATGTGTACGTGGATGTGTTTTCTTGTGATTGTGTTTTGGTGAGGTGAAATGTAATGTGGGAGAGGCTCTGGCAGCTCCATTATCTGGGAGGTGTCAGCTTGTCTGGCTGTGCATGCTTCCTTTCTTTGGGCCCACTTTCCCATTCAAACATTTATTTGCTGCCCTGACATAACCTGTCAAGCCTCTTCAGCCTCTCTGTCAGTGAGCTCAGGCTTACTGTACTGATAACTCAGCAGCTTTAAGGTTGCCAACCCCACTCGGTGTTGCCTCACAAACCTTTGGCTGTCCTTGCAAACACAGATACATGAATAAAACCAGGCTTCTGCAGCAGATGAGGGGCATAGCAGATCAATTAAAAGTGTTAAATGTGGAAAGAATTCTAGGTGCAATTTTACCAACCACCAGGGAGGATGCAGCAGCACAGAAATGTCATCTACTTATTCAGTAAATGGGAGCATGATTAATTGACTCTGGAGACTGAAGCAACCTGCTGTGTGGCTTGCTAAATGAGCCAGAAGATAGTCTTCAGTAGTAGCTTTTTCAACTTGGCAACAGTTGGTACTTTTCACTTGAATCTGTAATTGATGGCTGGCTTTTAATGTCAGGAAAGGTCAAAGTCTTAGATTTCTTTACAGGCATTTGCTGTACTTATAAATAAAAAGGTCGTATATACTGTAAGTCACTGTGTTTGAAGTTACTAAAACCCCTAGTATGTGATCCCAGTACCTCAAATTGAGCCTTTAATTAAATGCCCGTCTATCTAGTAATAAAAAAATTAATTAATGTTGGTGCAACGTGAATGGGTCCTAAACTATTCTGGAAACCCTATAAATGAATTCAATTTAATTTTCGTCTAACATCCACCTCATTTGCGGCATAGGAAGGTTGTTAAGTAGTAGTACGTCAACCAGAAACAGTTAAATGTTTCCCTGATGGAATATCATGCCATTTAAAAGGATAAATCTTAGAGGGATGACCAATACATTCATAGCAGACTGAGTTGGGCTTTAACTGTGCTACGCTAAATTTCTAAGGTATTTGTTATCATCTGTCTCGTCATTCAGCACCCCGATGCACACATTGCATTCATTTATCCAATGAGTGCAAAAGAGACAATCAGCAGTTCTCAGTTCTAAAATATATGTTGTTTGGCGCAAATGTCCTTACAAAGGCAAAGATATTAATGGTCCTGTATGGATGAATCTAAACAGTGATTTAGCTGACTTGCTTACATGTTTGATGTTGATTAGAAAATGTTAGCAGAATAGCATGCAAAAATAAAACCATAATTCCAAAAATGCAGTGGTTTGCAAATCACAAAAATGCATTTCTTATTTACAGTCAAACACAGAAAACAAGTTAAATGGTAAAACTCAGAAGATGGGCCATTTTAGGGAAAAAGTGGCTCATTTGATCTTAATGACAGTAATGCATGTCAAAAAAGGCCCAAAATGTTGGGAGAGGGCCATATTTACCACTGTGTAGCACACCCTCTTCTTCTGTTGCTGGACTTTTGGGAGAGACATGTTTTTCCATTGCTTGGCATGGGATTGTAGCTGCTCATGATAAACCAAAAGTCTTCAGCAGCATTGATGGTGCCTTTCCACATGTGCAAGATGTCAGTTCCATAGGTGATGATGCACCCCGGTACCATCAGAGATGCAAAAGTTTGGACTATGAGCTGATAGCAAGCTAATATTTTTTGATCAAATAGCTAAATATTTCATTTGAAACATTTTATGTTTTCTGTTTTATATGTTGAATAAAATATGGAATTATCTGATATGCATACATTGCATTCTGTTTTTTATTTATATTTTGCACAGCATCTCCATGTTTTTTGGAATTGGAGTTGTAAAATGCAAGCATGTTAAAGGTCACCTAACATTAGCTTATTGGGAATTTTGTTGCAAGACTTCCAATAATTGTTAATACTACTGATAAAAAAAATAGTTTATTATTCTCATTGAAAATCCCCAGAAATGATTTTTTTTTAATCATCCTGTCTGAAAAAGCACAAGATGTTTTTAAATCAAAGGATTTTCAAAGACTAGGTCTGGACTCACAAAGTAATCTCTTCACTTCAATTTCTCTCCCACTGTCCTCCTACTTTTTTTATTCATTTCCTGCTACCTCCCTCTGTGTCCCTCCTGGCTCCAAAGAAAGCTGCTTCAAACCATCTGTCTCAGTGTAGCACATGCCTCCTCTAGTCACCAGAGAGAAGGAAAAGGACATGTGGGGACACAACAGAACCATTACGGGAGCAAATTCTCTCCATTCAGACTTCTCCTCCTTTCTTCATCCGTCCAGATGCCAGAGCTCTACGAGTAACTATCAATACATAGCTGTATTGAGAAATAAAAGCAACCAGCAAATGGCCACTGAATAGATGCAATCTTTCGTGGTACAGAGGGACATTGAAAAGTACAGCGCTGATATGAAATCTAAGCACTGATAGTAATTTAACGTAAGTAATGTAATAAAAACCTATTTTCTGCATATCGCTATATACCATAGCTCTGTACATTTTTTATTATTTGTTAATTGTATGTCATATTTTCATCACAATATTTTACCATGTTTTTACAGATTTTCTTAATAATGTGCACACAGACAAATTCATTAATTTACAATCAAATATTCTTAAGACTGGGAATAGCAGTTTTACCCTAATGCCCACAGTTAGAAGAATTACTCTACTTCTTCTGCAGTAGTGTTTGTGTATGCTATTGTATGTGTTCTTTAATTTCTTATTTCAGGCATGTTTATTCTTTCACTTTGACGTGGCTAAAGGAAGTCAAAGCCCCTGACAAACAAGTCAGAGAGCTCAGCGGGACGATGGAGGCTCAGCAAGGTGATGGAGGATGAAGCCTGCATGGCACAAACCATGGTGTTTGAATTAATACACATTCGACAGACACATGGGTGTGTTTTCGTTTCTGTTTGTTCTTGGGGCAGTGCGAGTGGGGGTAAGGAAATCTTGTGGGAAATAAAATAAGAAAAGGAATAAAAGAAATTCTGGAAAAATATGTATTTCTGAGTCATATACTTCTGATGTGTGGCTGATTTGTGTTGTAATACACATACAATCACACTAAAGTCAACATTTTTTCAATCTCATTATCACATATACACGACAGTATCATCATGGAGTGATACTAAATGGTTAATGTTCTTTTTAGATGAGACTTTTGACATAAGACATTTTTTCAAGTTCCACAAATAGTCTCTGTCTCAGAGTGTAGAGTTTATTTTTCTGCAGAATAGTTATCCTGATGCAGAATCAGAAAATACTGACTGACAGCAGTCATAAGGATAGAGTCAGTGCAGAATCGCATTAAATGAAAGATGTCAAACCATTGTGGAACCTTCGATGATTTTAAAAAATTTTTTTTAACAAAAAGCACTAAAGGGAATGTTAAAATCAGTCATTATCAATAAATATATTCGATGTATAGAACTTTAAGGTCGTCTTCACAGGGGTGATTTAACGTTATCGCACCATGTTAAAAATACCAAGAAGGATGGCATTGATCAAAGCAAAAGATCAAGTACCTCACTGAAGAATAGCAGCAACTTATGAGGAGAGTGTGAAAATTACAAGGAAAGCGCTAAGTGGAGTTAGCTGATGTATGCCAAAGGGCACCATGATTTCTTCACATTGCTGCAGTAAATATGGTAAATGGCCTGTATTTATATAACGCTTTACTAGTCCCTAAGGACCCCAAAGCGCTTTACATATCCAGTCATCCACACACACATTCACACACCGGTGATGGCAAGCTACATTGTAGCCACAGCCACCCTGGGGCGCACTGACAGAGGCGAGGCTGCCGGACACTGGCGCCACCGGGCCCTCTGACCACCACCAGTAGGCAACGGGTGAAGTGTCTTGACCAAGGACACAACGACCGAGGCTGTCCAAGCCAGGGCTCGAACCGGCAACCTTCAAATTACAAGGCGAACTCCCAACTCTTGAGCCACGATCGCCCCTGAAATACATTAATCACTGGATGGATACCATTTTTTTCCACTTGAGGAGGTTATGTTTTTCATAGCATTTGCAGGTCAATCTATCTGTAAACAAGATAGCTCAGAAAGTTTTGAATGAACTCTGATAATTTTTTTAGGGGAGTAGAGTTTGGGTTAATGTAAAGAAACCATTAAAATTTGGTTTACCAAGGTCTCCAAGGTCAAATTAGTGAGTTATTGGTTGAAAATTAACCAAAAGCCTTACAAATTAAAAAATATGATTCCTACTTTGTCAATGTACAGAAAGTACTGCATAAAGTTTTAAATATGATGCCACATTTGACTTCTGACCTCTCCTTCAAGTTCAATAGATTGAGCTGTAGGTCAAAAAGGTAAAAACACTATATAGAGCTATTTAAAAGGACAATAAGTTTTCAAACTGACACGAACATGCTGGCATGAAATACTTTTGAGTATAGCTGAAAAAATGTATTATGACTGGTGATAGGCAGACTGGAGCCAATCCCAGCTGTGAAAATTTTAGAATAGCCAACTAATCACTATGTATGTCTTTGGACTGCAGGAGGAAGGTGAATAAAGAGAGCATCTGTAAACTCCAAACAGAAGGGCGCCATGTGGATGGTGGAGGGCGCGCTTGCTGTGAGGCTACAGTGTTAACCACAGCACTATGGTGCTTCTCCCAAATGTATTCATCACATTTAAGTGCAAGACATTTAGAAAACAGTGTGAAAGAAAAGAGAAACACCTTCACATAAAAGCCAAAGATTGTGTCCAGATTTAAAGCTACTTATTTCCTGCTACTACTCAAGTCTACCAGTTTTGCCTTCAGCACTCAAAAGGACAAGCTGGTTCAGTGGACTGTGAGCTTTAGCTGCTACACTGATGTCTATCTAGCAACAAAACCACCACCAAAGTTCCTAATTCTTCTTATAAAACAATACTTCTTCTAAAACAAAGAAAAGCAGCTGATGGAAACAGACTTTGGTCCCATAGATGAATACACATGCCAACTGATAAAAAGCCTGTGTTTTCACAAAGTAACATTTTTTTCTTAGAAAAAAAAAAAAGGAAACTAATGAAAACTTTCAGCTGAGCTCAAATGGATTTTCCTTTAGAAAGACACGGGTTAAATGATTTCCTGGGTAGGATTTTTCAGGAAGCAGCAGAAAATTGCAATTACCATGTTTATTGCTAGTGTAAGCACAGATCATCGCACAAAATAAAACATTATCGTGAAATGATTTTGCATTTTTAAGAAGTTTTTCACGTGTGTATAATATATGGTAGTTAAAAGCCCTACAAAGGTGTGTTCAGCTATTCTCTTTAGAGCTTTGCTCACGTTAAAATAAAATGTGATGGAAACTGGGTGGAAAGAAGAGTAAGAGGCGTGTTAATCAGGCAGCGTTTGACGCTACATACCCACACACTCTTGAGAAGGTTCAACATGTCCAAAATAATATAAATCAACTTTTTTCTGCTTTTATGCTGGATGTATAACAGAAAACTGAAAAAACTAACAGCTCGGGTCAGCACAATACCATTTGAACTGAACAGGCAACTGGTTTTGACAGCGTGGCATTTGACTCAAGCAACTTTGCTATTCAAAAAAAAAAAAGAGAATAGAGATTGTACTCACACAAAATAAAATGAACAGCAATACCCATTAAATGTACACTTTTAAAGAATACTATAAGAGTTAGTCCTGTATGATTACTCAACCTCAACATTTACAGGCTACACAATTTATCTAAGGATAAACATGTTACTTTAAACCACAAGAATGTTTCAGTATGCATAATTATACCCATACGCACATAGCATGGTCGTAGAGAAATGCATGCACAGTTTAAAAAATGCAGAAACATCTATAGTGGACTGCAGTGGCAAAACAGGAGAGACATTTTCTCTAGGTGCAGAAATGAATCTGCTAACTCACCACACACTATCGCAAAATATCCTCAATACATTTAAATTTGTTTTGCAGTTTTCAAGTAGGGTTGTGCTTAAAAGTAGCTGCAAAAGCTGATGAATGACCCCGTTTTAGTTTCAAAGAGACACGAGTGTTACTTCCCAGAGTCTGACCGGCTTAGGCCCATCCATGCAGTGTCCTCTTCTGTCGTTCTATCACGTTTTCTGCAAAACCAAATAATTAAATTGAGCTTCCACTGCAATAGCTTATCGGCCATATGGGTGTTTATGTCTTTCACCGACAAACTGTATGAATTAATGTAACTCACAGTTGAAATATCTCAGCAGAATTCAGCTGGGGGAGCATAGAGACTTTATTGGATGGGCCTGGACCCCCAAGGCTCACCCATAATGGCAGCACTGCTAATTATATACCAGCGATATTTACAGTATTTTGGATGTGGTTTAGTTTTCCACTTTGAATAAATACATAAGATATTTCCCATTGGATGGGTTACAATAGCACACAGTGTTAAAGTAATGGAGAAATCTCATTTTCAGAATCTACATATTTGAACTGAATGAGCCCCTAGCAAACAATGAAGTCTGAAAATACAATATAGGAGCTTCACCAAACTCAACCCACTAAAAACCATTTCATCCGAGATGAACATGGTTAAAAGCATCTTCATCTAATGACATAAAAGGACAAATTAAGCCTTTTTTCTTTTTTTTTACCCCCAATGACTATGTTAGCTTAGTCAGATAATTAATAATTAATTTTAAGAATTCAGACAACTGTGCATGTTTAATCTATGACAGCTCAATAATTATTATTATTAATAACAGTTCAACTTGGCTGAACTTGAGAATGTTGCATATTTATGTTTCCTGCACTTTTTAGAAAGCGAGACAGTTAAAGGTCATGGTGTCCTGTCAGTGGTACTTGTGCAGCCATGCAATATTGCCAGCATTATTGTTACTGGATTCCAGTAAGATGAATATATTCATCTTAAAGGCACTTTAGAAAATGATTCAGAACACAAACACAAAGAAAAAATATTTTCAACCAGCGTGTTTCACATGATGAACAATGTTCTTTTACACAAATACAGACTGAAAATTGGACAGAATATGGAAAGAAATGTCACCATCATTTCCAGAATCTGCATATTTGATGCATTTGCTATATGTTTGTACGCCTTTTAACCTTTTACCTGCTGTACCAGCTTTGGGATAAATAATGCATAACTACTCTTATCTTATATTTTAATGAAGATAACATAGCCTATTGAGCCTATTAATATTACCAATAGGTCTTTTGGCACATGTGACTACTCTGCAACAGGACTTTAAATTTGCATTTTCAATGTAATAATATATTATTTCATTGCATTTAAATCATAGTACAAAAACAATTAATCCTATTACCATTAGGGATGCAACGATACCAATTTTTTCAAGCCGATACAATACCGATACTTGGATCTGAGTACTTGCCGATAGAGAGTACAAAAACCAATACTTCTACCACACACACACACACACACACACACACAAATGCAATGAATTGGAAGACAGGTTTTATTTTATTCTCTGCCAATAAAAAATAAAATCTTAATAAAAATGACCACAAAAAAAATTTCAAGTGAAAAATAAGCACTTCTGTTAAATTATTGCAGGGTCGCCACATAATTTAACAAAATATCACTGAACTATTGGCACTGTCTGGAGCTTTCAGAATAATAAATAAACACTTCTGTTTGGAATAAAATTAATACAAATTAGGTTTGAGAATAAGATAAACTTTTAAATTATTGCAGAGTGTCCATAATGTAAACAAACAAAATAACGAAAGTATTCGGCATTGACGAACAAACTCCTCATCTGCCCGTGGATCATCAGTCCACTGTGCCGTTAAACCAAGGACTGACATCGCGCGCACACTGCTTGTCTTTACCTCTTCAGAAAGTTTTGGCATCATTATCTCCCTGATTTTCCACGACCAGCATTAGCTGGTCATCCAGAGCAATAAAATGAGTCAGAGCCTGTTATTTTAACTGCCCGTGGATTTTCTCTTGACATTTTTCATCGCTTTTCCAAAACCTGAGTTAAAGTTGGCTGTTCCGGTCCACACTGCTGACATTTTGTTTAGCCTTGCTACAGCAGCCTCCAGTTTCTCTTTTTTATCTGGAGCCACTAGTCTCACTCGCCTGACCCTGTGCCTGTTTAGCGCGGGATGTTCCCCTAGTGGCCAATCTAAAAAACTACAACAGAAATGACAAGCCACCCTCTGATTAATGAAATAAGTTAGTATCGGTTCATGGTATCGGTTAACTTTTACGAGTATAAGTACACACACATTGTTATATCTTCACTCCGGGTTACTAGTATAACAATGATACTCGGACCACGACGTAACTTGAGGTATTTATTATAACGGCATAACTTAACATGGAGCTAGCCCGAGCAACGGCCTAAAAGCATCTTTTCCCATAATGCATCTGGGCATGACCGCTACGGGTCCTGTTATAACCCAAAATACACAACACACATTTTACAGTATCGGCCCCAATACACGATACCAGTATCGGTATCGGTGCATCCCTAATTACCATATATAAGTCCATTTTGAAACAGAGTAGCTGTAAAGCTGTGGAGGGGACTTTGAATATTGCCTCTGCCTGTGAAAATAAATAGATATTTTTAATTTAGTTACTAAATAGCATTTATGCCTTAAAAATAATAAATATCACAAAAAGTCCAGTTTTATCGCTTCCACCCATTTTTTTCCTGTTTATCCAAGCCAGGGTCACAGGGTTGTAACACTGGATTCTATCCCAGCTGCCACAGGGCAAAGGGCAGAGTGCACTCTGGACAAGCTGCCAGTTTGTTGGAGGACAAATACAGAGACAACTTTTTACACTCACAGCCAATTGAATATCACTAATTAACCAAACATGTATGTCCCTGTACTTTGAGAAGATCGAGTACCCAGAGAGACCCCTACCAGACACTGGATGCAAACCTAGAACCTTCTTGCTATTAGACGATAGCACAAACCGTCAAACTACTGTGCTGTCAAGTTTCTTTTAATTTGAATTAAAGACCAGCTGCAGATCAAGCATAATGGTGAAAGCAAAGACGCCTGTCCAACTTTTAATGTTCTGTTTTCATCCTCCTGTTTTATTTATTCACTTTTATTAGAAGGAGACATTTATGTGTACACATCCGTCTCAATGACTGCTATTGAGGTGCAGCAAATTTAAGAGGATATAGGAAGCCGCAGGAAGCCAATGGGGATGGATAAAATCACTGCAGGTTTGAAACCCCTGCCTTAGAAAAATGAAAGGAAGTGCCAGTTCCACAAAAAAGCACAGTGTGAAATCAAGACAGCTAGTCGAATATATGAAACCCATCTCATCCTCTGAAAGCAGCATCCAGGTTAGATTCAGCTTAGCTAAATTATCACAATGATAGGGTGAATTAAAAGGAATCTGTGCAGCAGAGAAACAGTCTTAAGATTTGAAAGAGCTGCAACTGGCATTTTCTGTCCTTGACTGTTTGATTTTGTTATGTGAACCTCCTGTTTTCAAAAAAGAAGGGGAAAAGCCAGTGTTGCCCACTAAAACAGACAGAGCAGTTATATAAATAAAGTTAGCATGATTTCTGAGGCTTCTATAAAAGAAAAGCTGCTTCAGCTTGTCATGTTTCATTATGATTCCTAGAGGATTAAAGAACTCACTAACACATCAAGTGGGCTTCTTAACTTTTGAAGTGATTCACAGGAAAACTACTTGAATGCCACAGATACAATTTCTTTGTTCAAAACAATGTCTGCTGCTGAATTTAACAAAGTAAAAAAACCAACAAAAAAAAAAAAAACCCCACTGTGTGCAGTGTACTAGATGTAAGTACATGTAGTTAAATACAGAAAGTTCGGGAAGTAATAGAACAGAAGCAATACCTAAATTTAGATGACACAATAGGAACCCTAGAAAACATGTGAAGATGATATTAAATATCATGCACTTGGTAATTTGGTTACCTAGGTAACCCCGGTTGTCTGGCAAATGAGTGACGATAGGAAGTATCCCTGGGCATGACCATTGGCGCTGCCGAAGGCCAAACCAGGAAAACTGACTTAATTTGCATGATACAGACGGAGGCACTGGTAAACGTGGTAACAAAGCTTTATTTAAAAACTGAGAAATACAACTGTGAAGCAACCATGAACTGTGAACTATAAGGTTTACATCAGCTATGAAATGTACGTAAAATTCTATGAAGTAATGTAGCAAACGTGAACTGTGCAATAAATGTGAAACTTTCGTAAACAATAATATCATGAACTCTGTGGCATGGAGCAAAGGGGAAGTCAGGCTGGGGAGTGGAACCAAGAGTCTTTGAGTCACTGTAACCGGTGTTTCGGTGCAGTTCAGTCTTACTTGTTGCAGGTGGAGGTCTGGCATGGAAGGGGAAAGTGGTCTGAGTGAGACAGAGATGAATCCAGACGGGGATGATCCGAGGTACCCAGTAGCTCAGGCACAGGAGAGAAGTGAGCATGAGCTGTGACTGAAAAAGCTGCCGAGAAGACCAGTGTCCAAATGAAGGTTAGTTAGTTGGCGAAGAGTAGTTACGAGCACTGGTCTTAAGTACCGGCAGCTTAATTGCCAACAGGTGTAGACTGCAAGCTGAAATGTGGCGACTCCGCCCAGAGGTTGAACCACTGGCTCTATGGGAAAAAAACCCTGCACTCACTCGGACCATGAGAACCATATATAAAGCCCTTGACCCAACACCTAAAATTCTCATATTCTTACCTGTGAAGATCACTAGAGCACCTGGACCAAGATGATCCATTGAACTCCTCACAGATGCAACCACGAAGGTAATGACTGAAGCATTAATATTTGGGGGGTTTTGTCACTGTAATTCTACTTTTATTAGGATAATAGTTTTTCGTAACAGATTCTCGAATTGTTTCAGACCCTGCACATCTTTTGCATTTGTGATGACAGTTCAATTTTGTAGTCGGAAGAACTATTGTGATGTAGCAGATTTATTTAATTGGCAGCATGTTTTATTCCAACATAGATTACATGTATTTTTCATTTTAATATTCTGCATGCAATACCCATAAATTTGCAAGAATTACAAGCAAACGTTTTATTTTGCTGTCTCATTATTGGATATTTTGTGTAGAATCTCAAGGTGAAAAATTAATTCAATTAATTTTGAAGTAAAGCTGTAAAATAACATAAGAGAATTGCTGTGAATAACTTCTGGGTGCACTGTTTGTATTATTCTGAGAAAATTCATGTAAGACTTACTTTAATTTAGATTTATTTGACTTGTTCTTTCATACTGACAGCATGCGATGCTGTCAAGTGATGCCCTTGGCTTGTACGATGTTGTTGCTGAGCTTGTGTGACACAGTCAGTCCACAGTACATAAGCATGGTTTTCCAAAACAACTGTTCCAAACATTTTTTTTTCAACTAATAGTTCTTAAGTTTCCATTTGGCTGAGCAGCTAAGTAGTGGTCAGTAATCCAGCCTATGGTGGAAGAGCGACAAAAGACAAGGGACAGTTAAATTAAGAAGAAAGAACAAATTAAAGTGACAACTATATCCTCTGCACCCAAATAAACCAGAAACAATGGTGAATAAAAGAAATTATTCAGGAACTATACAAGCCTAAGGCAAGAATAACAAACAACTTAGCCAGCCAGCAAGCATTAGATATGTAGACTCATGAATAAATGATTCTCAGATCTCCAATTTGACTTCAAAAAGATAGACACTGAGCTCACCATCAAAGGCCCTCCATCTCTGCCAGTGAGTTGTCACTGCAAAGGTAATAACTTTCTATTTCTCCCTCCTACCACCATCCCAACTCCCCCACCCCCAGCCCCCTACACACACCCGTCGTTTTCATTTCATTTTTCATGCAACACAATGTAATTACATCTCTCTGCCACTGAATCCAAGGTAGCGACGTTTGATAGTGACACATCCAGCCCACAGACATCCTGTGGGTGTTAAGACATCAGATCACTGTGGAAGTCAACCACCTGCTGGGTGCACCCCCGCACGTTGCCGCCTGATCAGCAAAACCAATCCTGCACGATTACAGGCATGTAGTAATGCTGACAATCAAAGTCCCATGCCTCAAAACGACAAGTTGTCTTTGTGATCTAAAAGCTTTCATGGACAGCACACATCAGATCTGGTGACAAGTGTAGTGATGAAGATACTGCCAGATTGAAGCCTGAGGTGAACATGTGGGCCTTTAAACAAACTTTTCTATGATGACTCTTTGCTCGTTTTTACCGGTGCCATTGCTTTTTTTTTTACAGCTTTGTTACAAAGTCATGTTAAAACAAATGTTAAAACCCTTCAAAAAAAGGATGAACTTTTGTTATAGTTTTCTCCATTACTACTCATACATTCTTCCATCCACATGGCATTTCAGTCATGCTTGTCATTACCCTTTGTCATATGTAATATTGCCTGAGTTATTTGAGCTTCCTGAAATAAAACTTGATCTCATAAAGTAATTAATTGCCGGACCTTTTAGTGGTGAAAATAAGATTAAACTAACAAAGTCTTGGCAACAAAATGACATAATTGACTAGGCTACCAAACTGTTGCTTGATGGGATCATGATGTAATGCTATATTATTACAGTATAATTATTTTTGAATGTGACTGCTATCATTTAATTTTCAGATAACAACATGTTAGCCAACTGGGACCTTTTTTGTGTGCAGTTTTGATGTTCTCCATGGGTTCCCTCTTGGTACTACTTTCTCCCACACTCCAAAGACATGCTCATTAGGTTAACAGGTGATTCAGTGGACCCTAGGTGTGAATTTGAGTGTGAATGTCTCTTCGTGTTAACCCAGCAATGGAGAGGTGACCTGAATGGAGCGCAATCCTTCTTACAGGGTGCACCCTGTGATGGCTGCGATAGGATATTTAAAGACAAACTCTGTAAACTGTGAATTTCTCTTTGCATTCTTAGGTAAGCTATCTTATGAAACCCTGCCTATAGGGATAACACTGATAAGATGCTTCCAAAGTAGTAGATCAAAAATGTCAAAGATCTGATTTATAAAGAAAAAGTTCAGAGCAGGGATTCTCAACTTGATTTTCTCTAGGGGCACTCTTGCACTATGACAGGAGGCCAGGGGCTAGTTAAAGACAAGCAATAATATTTATCAGATAAAAATGAAAAGGATGTGACAAAAAAGTAAAGTTGTTGTTTTTTTGTTTTTGTTTTTTTCAAATGAACTTACTTTGTAAAAACAAGATGCCTTGCACATGTTAAAAATTAAACTCCCTCACCATGATGGATGGATGGATGGATGGATGGAGTGTTAATTTTGCTGACTAATCATTTTCATCAACAACCATTTATTCCCAGACAAAGGCTTCTTGAAGTTTGTAATTAAAGAAATGTACTGATGTCCTGAAAATAGGATTTTAAAGCTACAAAATACATCTAGAATAAGTTGATATAATTTTCAGTAGCATAGAGAAAATTATCGCAGTATAAAATTTTGACATTTATAACAATCACAGAACAATGTACATGTTTATACTGGTCTAGTGGTGTAGTGATGTAGTAGTCTAGAGGTTTGGTTACAGAATGTCTTCGTCTGTTATCATATGTAATTTAGATGAGACATCCATACTGTGCATGTCAGCCAAAACAGGATTGATCTATGTGTTCTCAAAATGACAAAAAAAAGTTATTAATATCACATCAGATTCTTTCACGCTCCAGACAGCAAATATTCATGAACTGAACTGGTGCCGCTTTATACCACAGTTATGTTCTTGCACCTGCCGCAGTGGAGCTGTACTTCCAACCCCAGTGCAGGAGAAAAATGAATCAAGACATCTGGTGAGGTAAAAAAGATTACTGATAAATTAGTACAAAAAAAGAAATACCTTTTCTTCTTGACCTGGATAAGACAAGTTTACTGTCATGGCACAATTAAAATAGTAGCCTCGAGCTGAATGTGAGAGAAAGTAAAATACAGTGATATGAAATAAGTGAAAGAAAGACACAAATCAAAAGGGTTGTTACGCATTCATGCCCTCTGGATAGTAGTGCACAACAAGAATGGATCCATGATGCTTAAATATGAATAAAAAATATTCCCTTCCCTTGATTCTTATTTACTGGAACAGATGTAGTCTGTAAAACAAAACAAAACAGTGAGTAGCCTATATCTATTTTCTAATCTCATCACCACCTACAAGCTCAGGATAATAGTAAAATTTTTCACCCAACCCAACACATTTGTTACAGCACTTAATGCACAGTACAATCTCTCATAAAGGAAACTTGAGGAAAACTGCTGTGGCTACTCACCTGCATGGTGGTGTATAAAATGCAAACAACAGCTATATCCTAATTCAGAAACCTGTTATAATTGCTACAAAGCAAATACTCCAGAAATATGACATTATTTTTGTGCCTCTACTCTGAGCGCACGTTAAAAAAAAATTTAAGCTTAAATGTTGCATTTTGAGGAGAAAATTATTTTGAGCGAAGAAAAGTTTAATTTGAGCAAACAAAATGCATTGCAGCATGCAAGAAATGTATTTCAGTGTTTGCTATTATCCATATACACACACAATAACAGCACAAAACCAACCAATCACAGACTTGGATGCAAAAATTCAGATTGGCTAAATCCAGTGGAGTGGTTTCAAATTCAAATTCAAATTCAAATTTTATTTGTCACACACACACAACCATACACAGTATGACAATGTCCTCGTGCCCCGGGTGGGGCAGTTGATGTGCTGGTGAAGGTTGTGAAATGTCCGTTTGAGATTCACTCTGTTAAAATCTCCCATAACAATGAGTGCGGCATCTCGGTGAAGTGTTTGTTGATGTGTGAGAGCCTCATGTAGCTCACATAAGGCAGTGTCCGAGTCCGCGTGAGGCGGAATGTAAACAGTGCAGGCAATGACCGCAGTGAATTCCCGAGGGAGATAGAAAGGGCGACACTTAACGATCAAAAGCTCCAGATTGGGCGAGCAAGAGTGTGTGAGTGGGGAGATGTTTGTGCTGTCGCACCATCTGTTGTTCACCATCAAACACACTCCACCACCTCTTTTCTTCCCCGACTCCATTGTCCTGCCCATGCGGTAAACCGAAAAGAACCCCGTCGGCTGCACGGCGTGGTCTGGTATCGCTGGGTTCAGCCAAGTCTCGGTGAAGCAGAGGAGGTTGCAGTCCCGAATGTCTCTCTGGAACTTGATTCTGGCTCTGAGGTCATCAAGCTTGTTCTCGATGGATTGAACATTGGCTAGCAGGATACTGGGCATGGGTGCGCGGTGTACGCGAGCCCGTAGCCTGTTCCTGATGCCGGCTCTTTTACCTCGAGGCCGTCGCTTAGGGTCGCGTCCTTTGTTCTCTCTCAGGATCTCCTTTGGCCAGGTTGGGTCCGGAGTTAAACATGGTGAAATGTTCGTGTACTGCAGACCAATAGAAACCAAAGTGTCTCTACTGTAGCGGATTTGTGTGTTTTGCATGATGCCCATGCAAGATTATCGCAGATATAGCAAAAAGTGACGAAAAACTGCAAAAAGTGGTGAAGTTAGGGCAGAGCATCCAGCACGGCAGCCGACCTCACCGGCGCCATTTTGGTTTAAACATGTTGTGTGATCAGAGATGCTCTTCTGTATACCTTGGTTGTAACAAGTGGTTATTTGAGTGATTGTTGCTTTCCTGTCAGCCTCAAGCAGTCTGGCCATTCTCTTCTCTTCTCTGTCTTTTTCAATCATTTCATTTTAATGCAATTTAATTAGTTGCATACATTGAAAAAATATGTGATACCAATATTTTTGCCCTATAACGGCAGCTTATGTAGGGGAAAGCAATGTGATAAGATGAGATGAATCATGATCAATTTAGTTCCGAACACAATTCAATGTCCACTAAATCACTGTAACTTTCAATTTCCACTGTACATAGCTAACAGAACAAAACACATCTTTCAGCTTTCCTTGCAATATAAAGCTGTGGGTTTTTTTGGAGACCTGGAATATAAATGTGCCTGCGTCTAAAGCACTGTTCAAATGTGATATAGGCTATAGATTAAAAAAATTATATATTTTTTGTCATATTGTATGTTTGGGGTTGATCCAATACCAGTTCACTCTCACATTCACACACTGGTGGAGGCAAGCTACGGTTGTACCCACAGCTGCCCTGGTGCAGTCTGACAGAAGCGAGGCTGCCATATCGCAGTGGCGTAACCGGAAGGTCCTGAGACCATATTAGACCCACACTAGTTGCAAAATCCATCACAATGTGGGTTGAATCTGACAGCATTGTGTGTACAAAAATGCTGTAGGTCCTGCACAATAATGTAAAAAATACATATAAATATAATAGAAATAGATATAAAAATATTTAATGTTTGTATATTGGGTCACTTTAGGAAAAGTAGTTGCTGTTTTTGCTACTGTTAAGTGTTAAAATTTGTCTAATTTGAACCGGAAAGTATGTAAGTATGAAAATAAAGTTCAGAAAAGCTATAACAACAACCATTAGTCTTGCCCAGGGGTAGGCAACGCCAGGCCTCGAGTGCCGGTGTCCCGCAGGTTTTTAGATGTGTCCTTGATCCAACACAGCTGATTCAAATGGCTAAATTACCTCCTCAACAAGTCTTGAAGTTCTCCAGAGACCTGGTAATGAACTAATCATTTGATTCAGGTGTGTTGACCCACCCACCCACAGATCTAAAACCTGCAGGACTCGAGGCCTGGCGTTGCCTACCCCTGGTCTAGCCCAAGAGGAGAATACTACTGGGAGTTTTTTTTATTTATGTTATATTGCTTCTCCTTTTCACATTTGCACTGCCCCTCATTTTCCAATCAAATAAATATGAGTTGCTCTGAGCAACCCAAGTCTCCCATGAGGGTAGCTACACTTTCAGGTGATGCTGCCTTTCAGTGCTGCAAATTCCACACCATGTTCCTCTCTGAAATTAGAATGGGGTGATAACTTTGCAGACTGAAGCTTTATATTCTTGAAATCGAAATGTTCAATGTCGTAGGAATGTTGTAGGAAACATCTACAACCTGTAGAGGGTCTTTCTGTTGAATTATGCTGTTTAAAGCATTTATTTAAAAGTTAGTGGATTGGAGTAAGGTTAATGCAGAGGCCTGGGTTATTTGCTTTCCCTGGTCTTTTTCTCAGCTTTGCTGTCTTCTCCACTGCCCTATGCAAAAATTAAATAATTAAATAATTTTCATGAAATTATTAAAAATGTGCACTATTAATACAACACAAAATTGAAACGATATAAAAGGGAATCTAAAAGTACTGAAA
>NW_005187433.1:4413066-4417100 GCF_000239375.1 Pundamilia nyererei | reverse complement strand
AATTCAAATTCTGAGTTTTATTTTTCTCAGAATTCTGACTTTAATCTGAGAATTCTGAGAAAAAGGACAGAATTATGGGGAAAAAAGTCAAAATTCTGTTTTTATTCAGTTTATGTTGTTTTCATTTAACTTCTGTTGTGTGTGTTTTTATTCAACTTGTGTTCTTTACATTCAACTTCTGTTGTGTGTTTGTTTTTGTTGTTTTCATTCAAATTCTGTTTTTGTTCAGCTTCTGTTGCTTTCATTCAAATTGTCTTGTTTTCATTCAAATTCTGAGTTCTTTTTCCCCCCTCAGAATTCTGACTTTAATCTGGGAATTCTGTGCTTTTGTTTTATTTCAAAGTCTGCTTTTCTTCAACCCATGTTTCTTTCATTCAACTTCTCTTGTGTGTTTTTTCAACTTCTATTGTTTTCATTCAAATTCCCTTCCAGTTTTAAAGCTCTGCATTTTTTCCCCCACTTATAGTTACTGTTTCACTTTTTTTCTGCATCTATTCCCAAAACAAACTTCCCACATTTCTCTATATATACTCCATACTGGTACTGAGGTTGTTGCACTCTATTTATTTGGATTACTTTATGACTATTCTGTTTCTTTTCACTCCGGGACCGTGTGTATGTAATTTCGTTCCACCTCATGTAAATATGCAAAGAGAATGACAATAAAGCTTCCTTGAATCCTTGAACAAAAGGAAAGCAATATTCATGAAGTGTAATACTGCAGTCTAAAATAATTTGATAGATTTAGTTTGAAATGAATCCTAAATCCTGGGATTTCACTTTGTGTCAGGCACTGAGATATTCTATAGACAGAGGAAAACACAGTGTCAGCAAAAAACTCAAGGGGAAACAAATATCAAGAGGATACAGGGAGAGTGGCAGGTGTGAGGGAGAGAAAGAGCGTGGGGAAGAAAACCGCATGACAGGTAGTCTTTGTCTAAGGGCTATAGGCAAGATGAATGCACCATGTGTATAAAGTGTGAAGCAAGTGGAGAATCAAGTAGAGGAGAAGGAAGTGTGACAGAAAGGCAAGATGTGGAATATAACAGTTGTCAAGGATTAAATTAATAGAGAGGTGTTTACCGTGAACAAGCTGAGACCACAGTTCAAAAAACAAATGAGTATAGGCTACTGTGGGTGAATCACTGATGCTTACTTCTTCAAAATGATTTGTCAGCTAAACAAAAAGAAATATTGCAAACATTTGTGTGAGTTTTAAGAAATTCTTCCACTCCTTACAACCTATCGAGCATTTTCCTTTTTTTCCTATTTGACAAACCAGTTCTGTCTCCTTTACCTTCATACTTAACCCACATATACACAGACATGCACAGGCAAACCCAAGCTCACTCTTTCTATGTGAAAGTATGATTATATTTCTCAGACACACGCCCATACCCCGCTCTTCAGATCTGAAATGAGGTGGAAAAATAACTGAGAAGCCAGACGGGCGCCTGCAGCTATCTCAGGGATGAATACAACTATTCCATTACAAACACCTTTAATGTCGCCATGGTACGTCTGACTTGCTATGCAGTCCCATCATTTCATTTTTCTTGAAGGTAGCAGCACCATAATTTCTGGTTGCAACTTTGCGGCATACAACTCATAAAAGGGGGCAAACAGCAATCAAGCAATGCGTTTTGTTAATGAGAAAGCATAAATAGTCTTTCATGGTTTTTCGAAATGGGGTCTAGCTGTGTGCAACACATTAGCAACCTTAGAAAATAAATTCACAGATGGAGTTGCTGGAGGTGAAGAAACCGATTCTACTGAGTGTGAAAGGTGTGTGTACATTTTCAGTTCTCAACATTAATATTTATGTTTAAAACAATACTAAAATCATCTCGGTATTATTTGCAAGATTAGCACTATTCTTAGAAAATTGTTTTTTAATATTTGTGGTCTCTAGTGTTCATCCAACTTATTTTTGCAGGGTGTTCTTTGATAAATACATACACTAACATTCACAGGTTTAGTATAACTTTTTATCTTCTTCATGACATTGCAGTTATTGAGCAATAGAGTTATTAATCAGTCTGAAAACAATTGTGATTTTAATCTGATTAAATATATATTATATATACTGACTTGTGGGGATAGGTTAATTGGATAATCCAAATTGCCACTAGGTGTGAATGTGAGAGTGAATGTGAGTGTGAATGGTTGTCTGTCCCTGTGTGTTGGCTCTGCGACAGACTGGCGACCTGTCCAGGGTGTACCCTGCCTTTCGCCCTATGACAGCTGGGATAGGCTCCAGCGCCCCCCGCGACCCTGAAAAGGATAAGCGGAAGCGAATGGATGGATGGATATATATACTGGCTTCCAACCTGTATTCCAATGAAACACTGCAATAAGGTTCACACAGCCAAAAGCTGCCCTTTAATAGAGCTATGCATATGACTTGTTAAATATATCTTGGATCAGTCTTTGTGGTTTCAATTTTAGTATCAAAATCACCCAAAATAAACACTTTAGAGTTTTCTAAATGAATGCTATTACATTTATGGGAAATTGCCCCCCAAAACTTGAGTTTTCATTCAACAGAGGGAACTACTCCCTTCACACATAGACCAACGTAAACTGGCTCTAACCAAAATCGATTGAGAAGTGTGAGGCCATCAGGACAAATACATCAGAGTCCCTAGTTTAAGAAACAAACAGTCACCTCAGAGGTCCTCAGCTGGCAGCTTCATTACATGGCGACAGCAAAGAACACCAGTCTTAATGTCAACATTGAAGAGGCGACTCTTGGATGCAAAGGAAAGCCATATGTGACAAAGGATTGAAAAAAAAAAAAGACATAAAAGAAAAGATTAAGATAGGCAAAACAACACAAGCATTAGACAGAAGAAGATTGCAGAAAAGTTTTATTAACAGATAAATCTTTGTTTCAGGTGTTTGGGTTAAAAACAGGAACATTCGTGTGACACAAAACAAATAAGAAGTTGCTACAGAAGTGCTTGATGCCATCTTTCAAGCATGGCAGATAAATGTAATAGTTTGGGGTGCTTTGGTGATTGCACAGTGGGTGATTCACACAAGATATATATCAGTGATCTGGAACAAGGAAGGCTATCACTCTGCTTCCGTCTGGAGGACAACAACTGATCCAAAACATGTGAGAACTATAGAATGAGCAGCCAGCTGGGTTTCTGTCTCTGGTGAAGTGGCCGGCACAGTCGCTGAATCTCATCTCTTTTGGACTCTTGTGGGATCAGCATGAATGTATGTTATGTAACAAGTGTCTGACAAACCAATCCAACTTGTTGAAGCTGCTTCAGGAAGCACTCCACGAAATCTCCCCAGATAGCGTCAACGATCTGAAAGCTAGGCTTTGAATGCTGCAAATGGACAATTATATGACAATAATTGGTCTTCCCACGAGCCTTTTCACTCACGCTACTAACGCTCTGTCACAAATCAGATACATTTCAAGGCTGGGGGTCACTGAACTTCCTTCTACATCAATACAATGAATTAAAGTTAACCTGAGCTACAACTGGTCTAATGAAAATACAACAAAGTGTCACCACAAGAACAGTTTCAATGCACTTTGGAACTCATTCTACACTTTCTGGAATTCTGTGAGAGAGATGAAATATTATTTCATTAATAAGAGTTGGAGACTTGCTGCTGACCAAAAGATGCTGAGATTTCAGTACTGATAATGATAAACGGATTAAGAATGAGTATCACTATATCATCAAATCTGCTGGTTCTCTGAACTGAATGGCAGTTATTCATTTAGTACGTTTGACAGCATTGTTAAAACAGTTCCTTTCTCTTCCTGATATTTTCGATGCCAACTCCCTGGTGGACAGCCATGAAATGTTTGTAGCGAAGTTTATTGTTCTGGAGGAGATGGCTTATCACAATGCTGACTGGCTGATTTAGCTCTAGTGCTGCCATGAGAGTAAGATGAATGAATTCCTGCACAGTTTGGAGGATGCGTCATAATGACTGTGTTGGGCATCTATCCGGTTGTTCAGGGATGACACGACGAATCCTATTTCCGGGCCTAAAGTAGTCTG
>NW_005187433.1:4410220-4411851 GCF_000239375.1 Pundamilia nyererei | reverse complement strand
TTTAATATAAATTGGAGAGATACATTTAAAAAGAGTTAAAAGAGGTGTTAAAGGGCTATCTGACCACAATATGATCCTGGTTTTAAGAAAATGTACAAAAAGGAGATTTAATGAGCAGTATAAGAGTGAATAAATGAATCTCAAAAATCAATCACTGAAATAAACTGTAAAGAGCACAGGGTTGTTGCTGGGGGTTTTTTTTTTCATGAAAGCATGGATAATAATTGTCATGCTTTCATAACTTTATTACAGAAAAGTATAAATCAGACAACTTAAAAGTAAAACTGGCCAAAAAGTTTATTTACTTTGGTTAAATGGAAATATGTTTATGTTTACTTATGAAACAAAGGAACCATGCCTAAAGGTGGCTCTCCAGAATAAAACACAGCATGACAGGTGGTTTTTTTATTACATTGAGAAATAAGGTTGTAAAAAAACAGCTCAGGCCAAGTAAGCATTTTTATTGATGTTATCTGGAAAGCAAAGAGAAACTTGGCAGAATTTAAAGAAGTTAGCAGGGCGGATCTAGAAGGGTGGTATGGGGTGGCAAGTGCTACCCTAAAATGATCCCTTGCCACCCCAAGTGCCACCCCAGTTTTCCATATGACAGTGTTGTTTATTAAAATAAGATAGCATTAACAGTTTGAGCGTAGTTACAGTCAACGGTGAGTATAAATGCTAAAACTGAATATATTGCATAGTGTTTCCCCCCTCCACCATTAACAAATGGTTCAGCCCATTGCAGGACGGCTTTTTTCTTGTTTTCAGTAGCAAGCTATGTTTATGATTGTGCCAGAGCACATTTTGAACAATATAATGGGAATTTCGCTTTTTACACAGGTGGTTGGATGTTACACTCTGGACATGGAAGGAAGGTGAGTGTTATTAACCCTCTGTGGACACTGCACCTCCAAATCACATGACTGATGTAAGCTGACATGGCAACAAGCTGCAGTCACGCTGAGTCTCTATTTCAGCCCACATTAAAAGTTCGGACTTCAAAGTTTTTAAATTTTAATTACAGGCCAGTAAATCCAGAGTTATGATAATATATATCAGCCATGCTTTTTTCTAAATACTGTGTTTTAAGCGGGTTTTTTTTAAGGACAGCACGAAAACAGTAAAGAAAGGGAAAAGGCCACCTCTTTCCCATCGGTGGAAAAATGTACCATGTCGACCAATTAAAAAAAAGTCAACACGTGGGATTTGGTTGTTTAGGAAGAGGGAAAGTTTTGGGAGTGAAGTAACAGCAGGAGACAGAGCGA
The DNA here is from genome assembly GCF_000239375.1 of Pundamilia nyererei. Taxonomy (NCBI): domain Eukaryota; kingdom Metazoa; phylum Chordata; class Actinopteri; order Cichliformes; family Cichlidae; genus Pundamilia; species Pundamilia nyererei. Next base: position 4,410,586 of record NW_005187433.1, on the reverse strand, counting down.
GCGAGAGAGAGAGTTTTTAGATGTGGGCGATTTGTGAGTTTAGTGTGGAGTGTATACTTAGTGTGTTGTGTTGTCTTGTGTAGTTGTTTTGTGTGTCAGTGAGGGCACTAGTGATGTGTCCTAAACGGCTCTTAGGGCCGACTCTTTGAAGTGAACAACGCCAGCCGGCTCCTTAATGGGAGCCATGGGTTGTTTTTTTTTTTCTTTCTCTCACCCTCTCTCTTTCCCTTTTTTCTGCTTCACTCTGCACGAGGCTTGTGCTTTGGGCTGGGAAGAGGGGGCGGTAGTTACACTCGCAGTAGCACAGGAACAGAGCCGGAGAGAAAGAGAGCCAGGGACAATAATGTCACACTAGACAGGTATAGT
>NW_005187433.1:4408341-4409475 GCF_000239375.1 Pundamilia nyererei | reverse complement strand
GAGTTTGTACGTGCTTTGTCTCTAGGGGCCACCGCATATATTTATATATAAACATATATAAATAAAACCACTTTTTTTACATTAGTAATTCCTTTTGTGCATAATTTTATATTATTGTTAATAATAAATTAATTAAAGCAACAAAACAACCTGAAGAGCCGGTTCGGAGCTGAAAGAGCCGGCTCTTTTTGATGAGCCGAACCGAAAGAGCCGGATCTCTAAAAAGAGCCGGAAATCCCATTACTAGAGGGCACTAATGAATGTTACAGAGGCACATTTGCAACTTAAACACTGTCACAAAGTAGAAAACCAGCGGAGTGCTACACCTCCTCCAGGCCTGCAGGTTTACTGCGCTGTTCTGTCTTTTGGTGGACAAACTTTTTTTCACTGGCACACATCATTTGTGGGGCATCTTATTGCAACACCTGATTGTTCTCTCATTTTAGTTTTAGTAATATTTTTAAATGGTTTAAATAGTTGTATATGTTTACAAAATGTACATTTTATATTTGCATTTCAAGTTATAAAAATTCACTCAACATGTCTGTGGGGGGTTTTTTTATGGTAAAAAATACTACTAGGATTTTAAGTTCTTTGTGTGATTTCAGATCAGTAATACTAATGCAGTATGTCAGTGAAAAAAAAACAACTGAATTCAATTGAGCTGAAAAGAATGATACCAAACAAGGTAAGGGGGAAAAAAACCAAAGTGAAACAATTTGAGAGTGAACTACAAGCGTAAACTCAAAAGGAATCAAAAATGGCCGGTTGTATTTCAGACCTCAGTGGGTTAATCCAACAAATCATGGAAAATTAGGTTAAAATTTTTGTTCATGACAGTGCAGATTTCTGACATTTTGTGTAATTTAAGCATGTAACAATGTGATTGTTTTCTAACAAAAAACAGTGTGAAAGCTAAGTTAGACTAGCTTTCTGGATTTTATAGTTATTGGGCTACGTATTTATTTATTATACAGGCTATACAGTACATAAGATCAAAACTCACATGTTTTATGTAACTAAAGTGTGTAATTATGTGGGCTACAGACAATAATTAAGTTATAGACTATATTTATATGAAAAACGTGTATGCTTACTGCATTTGAATCATTATAACCATATATAACCACCTGC
>NW_005187433.1:4406753-4407729 GCF_000239375.1 Pundamilia nyererei | reverse complement strand
GAACATAAAAAACTCTCAACTTTCACCAAAATCAAAATAATCTACATTTAACAGAGCACCTTCTAGGGGGAACAGTAGAACAGCCCTCAGGAAAAGTACTATCAGGTGGCACATACACCCACAGAAATAAAGAACATGACATGTTTTACTTCTTTCTTTAAATCTATAAAATATGTGTGTTATGTTAATTACATTTCTGTCTTCGATCAAACCGCCAGGAACTACAGACAAAAAATAGCTTGTGTGGCTAAATCTGGCATATTTTCATGATAAATTTAAGTGCTCATGTCAATTTCAAACAATAATAAACATAAATCAGAATTTGTACATACCTTACAATGAATCATGAATCAGCCTTAGCTGTACTTTTTTGCCAATGTGCCAAACATAAAAATGGTGAAGGTGATAAACATTACACTTGCTTATCATCACACTGTCACCGTTACTATGGCAGCATTCATAGTAGCTGAAAACACTGCTGTGAGCTCCACATCAAGCTTCACATTGACTAAAATGGCTATTGACTATTGTCATGGTCTCACAAATGTAGCAATCTCAGGAAAATTATTTCATTCATACATTAACAGGGAAACAAGACCAAGCTCCTCATACTCATAATGAACTCATGAAATCTCACAATGATCTGGCTTAATGTCTGTGGAGAATTACAAAGTCTTACTTGGAAAATATTTTGCACAATTGCCTCACCACGCAGCAACAACAACAGAAAAAAACCATAGTTTGATCATTTAAAAATTTAAACAGTTTCTAAGGAGCAGACAGTCATGCAGTAATGAGTCATCCCATCTTCTGTATCCCAGCTTGCCTCCTGTCAGTTTCCTCCTGTCCTAGTTTGTACTTTTCTTGTTACTTAGGCGTTTAGTTATAAACTATATGTTGTTTAATGCCTTCTTACTCAAAAGACATCAAAAATAAAACTGTTATTATGACCAAAATTGTTTACCTGTTGTCTGTA
>NW_005187433.1:4381139-4395524 GCF_000239375.1 Pundamilia nyererei | reverse complement strand
GTGTCCCATTTTAATTTGTATATAGTTAAAATTTCGCTCTCCATGCTTTAAATCTCAAAAGAACTATCCTCTTTCTTTTGTCATACTCTGATTTTCATTTATATAATTTTTGTTTTGACAGTGCCCTAAAATTGGTGTGTTAGCTTTAACTTGGAACAGTAAAAACAAAACATATAAAACCTTAAGCTACATCTAAATGTGTTAGTAGTAAATTAATGTGGGGAAACTTACTGTTATGGCAAATGCAGATGGACCCAGGGAGCAGAACGCACAGAGGCAGAGTTGCTGTGAAGACTGTTTATTTACAGCAATGGGGAGGTATTAACAAGGACAAAGTATATACAACAGCGTATGAATGGGGACGCAGAGCCAGGACGTGCAGGTGACGGAAACACACACAAGTAATGCACTCGATCTAAAAAAAGGAAGAGGGACGTGAGAATTAGGAGGGTCTTGCCCGATAACCGAGAAAAGCTTAAAGTAAACTTTACAGAGAGTTGGAGAGCTTACTTGGTACTGTTTATTGCCAAAACCTACAAACGGAAAACAAACCAGACGAGGCGAAATCCTAGGGAGGAAACAAAACTCCTTACAGTCACCAGAAATAATCCAACGGCTCCAGCAGGCAGGGGCAGAATTACAGACTCTCCAAAAACTTCTGTCACGTAGCTCCTAAAGAACACTTCAGAAGAATGCATCTGATGAGTAACAGGTGTGCCAGGTTCAATGACTTACTGCCCCGCCTACCTATACTAAAAGGGAGGCACCCAAAAACACATACAGACAAAAACACCACATAACCAGAACCCAATTCCTAACACTTACAGCTGTTACCCATCCTTCACTGTCACGTTCATCATCTGTGACTGGCTGATGTTGGTTAGTGAGATCGAGGTGGTAGGTGGCTCCAGAAGCAGCCTTGCTTCGTCCTCCAGCTGCTGACTGACCTGGATGGGCACACTGACATACACTGCCGTGTCCTTACTGGAAAGCATTGTTCTTGTGCTTCCAAATGTGGTCATTCAAAAATTTCTAATTGTATATGTTTTACCCTCTTTAATTTGGGAGGCCAAGCTTTCAAATATAACAAATCTGAACACATTTGTCCCGTCACATACTGCCGCACTTGTATTATTGTGGACAGCTTTGGGCCTTGCACTTCCATCAGAGAAATGCCAGCCAGTGACTTTAGGGGTTTCTTTAAGATACACCACTTTCACCGTTAGGGGTGGCAGCCTCTTGTATGGCTCACTGGTATTGCGATGAGGTTTTGATGAAGCCATTCTGAAATTACACACACAAACACACCCGCACACAGAGAGAGAGTTTTACGAGACACGATAATGTCCTTTCGATTAAATAGGACAAACACAAAAACCTGATGTTTTATATATTTCCCTTGAGCCTGTGAATTAAAAATAATCTTGATGTTTGTGTAGGCCCTCGGTCATCTTACGCATGTTAGTGTTAAAAACGTGAAAGAAGGGAAGGTCTTGATAGGTTAAAGAAGTCCAATCATATTCTTTTAAGCTCTTAAGACGTCTTTCTTGATATCACACACTCCGTGCAGTAGGAGGTGCCACATATTTTTAACTCTGAATTCATGCATGCCAGGAACAGAGTAAGTGCTGCAGCTTCGGATCCCACGGAGTCACGGGGAGCTCATAACATGGCACGGGGCAACTGAGAGAAAATTGTAAACCCGAACATGCATGTAAGACTTATACGTTTTTCAATGCTCTCTGTGTTAATAACTTGTAATGTAAACGTCACAGTTAATTAGCCAAGAGTGTACAAAGAGCACATGAATGCAAGAGGTGTAAAACTGTGTGGCTAGCGGTCAGTGTACCTGCTACGGTGCTGCAAAGATGTGAAATTCGCACAGGTGCTTATGGCTTAGTTAACATAAGCAGAGCCCTTATAATTAAGAAGTATGTCACATTGTGTTATTTGTATGCTAAGAATATCTGTTAAAAGGCATATAGCCTTCTGTAGTCTACATCACCGTTTTATGTTCTGGTCTTTCCATACGTCACGATAACTGAAAAAAAATGAAAAGGAAAAAAGTGGCTAATGTTTAAAAAAAAAAAAACAGTAAAAAGTTCTAAGGTAGAACTGCACAGGCTTCAGTTCATAGGTACAAGAGGGTGATATCTCAATCCCTTCATAAGAATCTTGGAGCCTCTTAATCATGTCACTGAGTAGTGAGAATTTCACCATCACTGCTGTACCACGATTACGTGACCATAGTGGTAGAGGAAGACCACTGGGTGTTCTGGAGTGTGGATCAAAGAAACCATATTTGCCTGAATTGGATCTGAACACTGCGATACACAATCCACTCATAATCAGTAAGGCATACTGCACATCTGACAACAGGCAGCTCAGTCCTGCTTCTAAGATCAGAAATGTATCTACTGTTTCCTCTGGAGGTTCTTCATATGTCCCAGGCTGTGTCATGTCAACATGATATATAGACCTGCGATCATCAACTTTGTCTGGAAGCTCATCGGTTGCCAAATGAATATTTTTTGGAAATCTTTTCTTGGCCTCTTTGTACATCATATCACCTTTATCCAAGACCAGATTAAGGTCAGCCGTAGTCAAGTTTTCATTCGCATGAATCAAAGCAAGAAATATGAGTGAGTTGCATATGCACTGACTGTTTCTAGAGTCTTCATATTTAGGATGAGCCTGGCTGTGAGATGCACAGACATGTGTTACAGAGGGCTGGTTTTCAAGGTTCACTGTTTCTGCCTATTCCTCTGCGGGGCAACCTGCATATGGCCAATAAAGGATTCATTCATTCATTCATTCATTTACAGCATCAGCATAAGATACCTGTTGTACATGTGCAGGAACATGTTGACCTGCCTGTTTGACACCATCAGCATTGGTCTTTGCAGACACACTGTCTTCTCTGAGGAAAATCACACTCAGCTTGTTCACATGTTGGTACACTGTGAAACTCATGGAAATTCTTCCAGCGAGCGTTATACTTCTGCAAGCCTTAGCATTGCTGCTAGAGTTAACACTGCAGCTAGCGCTAGCAGCGCTAGCTCTCTTGCTGTTAAAAGTGAGCCACACTGGCAATAACAAAGCTCATTTGTTACTTTTGTCTCACTGAACACCAATAACTATCACAGGAATACTCTTCTTGGCAGGTAACAACTGCTAAGACATTATAGCTAGCGTTAGCATTGTTGCTAGCATTAGCATTGTTGCTAATGTTAGCACTGTTACTAACATTGCTAACGTTAGCACTGCTGCTAACAATAAATTTTATAAACCTAAGTCATAGAAACGTCATTCTTTTTTAATCTTTCTTTTTTCTTTTAACTTTGCTGAACTTTAAAAGGACTTGTCATGTGAGTTTAAATGTCAGACATGTATAACAGTCCAGCACTGAGTGTATTGTACTTACCACAGCAGAGAGCAAAGCGGAATGAGGACAGTTGGGCTCAGTGATGGGTTAAAAACAGATGAGGCGTCCGGGTGGTGCTTGGAAATTTGAGAGTCAGTTTGAATACCAATCAATAATGGCATCTGTGAGTATTTATGGTCGTGTCCAAATTCATGGGCTGAAGAACAATACTGTGAATGCTTTTCAAGCATTCAAACTAATTATGAATGCAGAAAAGTAATATCAGGTTTTGGATCCACCATGCATTACCATCTGCAAAGTGTCTGATTGGCAGTGGCACCGCTAATTCAGTAAAATTGTACCTGGATAAAAAACACACAACAGAACACAAGAGTCATGGATTGGACTCCCCAGAGCACAGACCTCAACTCTTGTGTATTGTATTTTCATGTATGTTTGCACCTTTTACCCAACAACATATAAATAAATGAGGGGTCACATGAAGACTTTTTCACAGTACTTTATATATGCGCATTAAGGAAAAACTCTTTATGCGTTACACTGTGGTAATAAATAGTTGTTGTTTTTTTTTTTTCCATTTGCACCATCCTCCATCTGTAACCAGGTGTTCCACCTCTGGAAAAGCAGACTCGTGAAATAAGTGACCTTGTCTCATATGGCCAACATCATCAGGACTGTGCCATAGAGGTCCACTAATGCACATTAATCCTCCAACACAATGACCCCAATCCCTTAAATCTGTCAACAGGGAGCTGATGCTCCAGATTACAGATCGAGCTGTAATGATACTAAGGAACTCCTGTCTCGTTTGAAAATTCACACACAATTTATGATTTACAAACTTCATTATATGCAGTAGTAATGGCTGCTGTGCGTCTGGATCTCAATGGATTACCGTACTGCCAGTATAAAGTGGCTGGGATTATACTTTATAATGCTGTTTTCCAACCGCTCCTTTTTCAGCAAAATCTTGTATGAAGAGTATGAGTAACTGAAATCCTCTCTCAAAACTGTGATAAAGCCAAACATTTCACGCTGACATCATCTAAATGGCATTTAGTTTATATGTAGGAGACCGAGATTGGATGAATCTGACAGCAAAAAGGTTTCCAAAAAGCCACAGCATTTCAGTGGAAAAGCACGGTGAGACATATTTTGTTATTGTTGTCACACAAACTGTGCAGCTTTTATATCTTAATCAGTTCTGTGTCTGAACTTTTGAGTTCGGAATTCTGCCCTGTTTGATACAGAAGGTCCACAATCAAAGATGCTCAGCTATGATCCAGCACAGAGACAGCTTTAAATCACCGCTTATCTCTGTTTGTTTACTTTTTCTACTGTTGCTGGACAGATAAATCGACTGGAAAGGAGAGACGGGTTGTGCACATACAAAAACGCTGGGCCTGTAGGTAGAGAATTTGGGAGAAAGTTATTAAAATTGCTTTTATCAACACTCTAAATCCACCCGATGCTGTTGTGCAGCAGAGAGTGACAATGTGCGCTGACATATCCAAAGCTGCCAATTCCTGAGGTGCGTGGCATCAGATTATCTGGGCTTCTTTAAGCTGGTGAGGTTGTTTATGCATCACAGTTACAGAATGCAATTTTAAAAAGGTGTAGCTGTGGTCACCTCAGAGACACAGGAAGGGGGGCTGGAGAAAAAGAGACAAATGAGCCATGAGATATAATATGCAAGCCTGAACCATTGATAAAATACCTGGAATTCTTTGGGGACACAGTCAGGCTACACAGAATGAGAATCAGTTTTTTTTCTGCTGAGTTTTTTCATCCTCTCAGTGTACAAGTCATTTTATACAGCAGGACAAAATCCTGGCAGGCACAACAAATACATTGCTGTCAGAGTGACATTTCCATGATAAAATCAACCTTAAATGACATTCAGCTGTGATTAAACAAAATCAAATCCCACGGATTCCTACTAAAGCTTTAGCCTGTAATCCAAACCATTCACTGTACTTTCCTATGAATCGCTTTACTATTTAAAAAAACAAAAACAGTAGCTGAATTAAATCCATTTTCAATTATAAAAAGAACCAATCTATTTTCTCTTTATTGATAGAATCTTGCAGGAAATACACATCACATTTTGGATTTAAAAAAGCAGGATGTCACAGAGAAAAAAAGGCATTTTATTTTCATTCACACATGAAAAATCTTACAGTCGAATGAATATGTGCACTGTGAGAACAGACCAAGATTACACGTTTTTTACAATTTGTAGAAGCAGGCTCCCAGGAGAAGCCCGAAGCCCAAGGTATCTCTGTTAAAAAAAAAAAATCAGGAACAATGTCCATCTCAAACTCTGCAAAGACTATTTGCATAGCCTGCATTTGATTTGAATAAATATCTGGCGGAGACTGTAGTGACAGATTGCTCAAAATAACTTGATAAATGTTGCATATTCTCTGACAAATTGCACAGAGTCCTCAGGTATTCTCTAGAGGAGTCCTACAAAAAGTACAAAAGGCTGGAAAAGAATAGAATTACTAACAAGAAACAGTCCCTCCTGTACTGGTTTTTACCCTGAACTGAGCAATATCTGGAGCCGTTTCTGCAGGAGCAACAGAACTGTTGAATTGTAAGAGGAGATGAAAATGCAGTTGTCTTGAATTTGAAATGTGGAAATAAGTAACATAGCATAGAGAGTGTTTGTTAATATTTACAGAAATAAATCGGAGCCTATAGATTTTTTTTATCAGAGGATAAAACATGCAAATTTCTTTTAATCTTACTAATAAACATCACTTCATCTTCATGTGCACAGGTTTGCACATTATATAGAAAATGCCATTCACGTAATCACATATACATCCTTTTCCCTTTTTTTTTATAAAGAAAAATTAAAGACTTTGTTTTCCTTTTATACATCCTTTACACATACACACACCTAAACAAACTCACTGGGGTTCTCCTAGAGGTTTCACTACAGGCCATGGCATGTCAGGCAAAGGTGTTTGAGGTTCAGCGGGGGCCTGCTGTTGCTTTTGCTTCTGCTGGTTGGCCCAGTCTAACTCAACACCGTTCTTCTTTAGCGCAGCCAAGTGCTTGATGTCCAGCGTGGTGAAGGTGGTGAACTGGACCTGGTTTCTCTTACTGGTGGGGGAATGAAGAGGTTCACTGCGGTGTGGCCTCGCCAGTAGGGTAGCTGAACGATTTGCCATGGGGTCAATTGCCTTTCCTTGAAACTGCTGGTGCTGAGAGCTGTTCCTGCTTCGTCCTAAGGTTGCAGTTCTTTCTGGGACAGCCGCGGCACTCACTGTAGGCAGATTGCCTTCCAGGCTGCGATGACCCATGGAATCTATCGAGTGGCGGGACTGCAGAGGGCAATGAGGCTCACGTTTTAGTGTGGACACTTGAGCCGGGGCACCTGAGGCAGGAGCACTGTGATTGCTGTTCCCAAGCCAAACCCAGTCGTGTTTGTGATCCTTTGTGTCTCCACTGGGGGCTGTGCCTGCCTGTATGGGGGTCTTTTGTTTCTTGAAACAGAGACTATAAGAAGCACAATTGAGCAGAAAAGCCAAGATGGCAACACAGGAGACCCCCACCAAGGCATACATGCCAATTTCCATGTCAGTCATAGCTTTGAATGTCCTAATGAGGTCACTCTCAATTACTTTGGGAGTTTTAGATTTAGGAGGCTCCTTTTCGGGTCTAACTTCTACCTTAGGAGTATCATTCTCAGGAGAGGCATCGGGGTTGTCAAGCATGTTTCCATAACTTACCCCAGGCCCTTCCTCTTTACGGACAACACCCACTGTTGCTGTGGGTTTGGCAGTGCTAAGTTGTGTATTTAAGTTTAATTCCTTTATTCTTGTAGGTGAAGCTGCAGTAGAAACAGTATAGGTGGAACCTTTTGGCGCTTTGGTTGCCTTTCCGATCCAGACAACATGGGGCTGTGGATTTCTAGTTGAAAATGTCGTTGGAGTGGTAGTTTTTACGAGAATAGACTCTTGCTGATCAGATATGTTGGCCCTGTTGAGCTGTTTATCCATCTCTGTGGCAGCAGTACTTGTTTTGCCCATCACTTTTGATGCACTGCCATTTAAATCCTTACTTCTGTCAGTGCTTCCTTTCCCTTCTCTTGCTACACTTTTGCTACTACTCTGTAAGTTGATCTTGAGAAGCCCCGAGCCCACTGCCAGCTTGCTCTTCCTTTTAGATTTTTGGCATTCCTCACAGATCCTCAGCTCCACTCTCACTGGCGCCCCCTGGCCTTCACCTTCACCCTCTGCTACTACAAATGCTGACTGTGGAGTGCGGCGTATTGTGGCCACCCGCTCATCTGGGGTAGAAACAGTCAGAGAGTAGATACTGCGGTCAAACAGGTCCAGTGGAACAACTGCCCCATCGCTGAAAGAAACCCAGCAGCTGACCAATGCTTCCTATGAAAGAAAGAAAAAAGGTTATATGTAGAAAATCAGGTCAGAATACCGGTGGTACATCAATACCTCCCTTGGGCTATAGTCTCATTATTGTTAATAACATTAAACTGCCTATGCCAATCCCTTTAAAGTATATAATATCAATGTTAATCTCTTCATAGTAAATGCCAGTAAGTAGTTTATCTAAAGTTATCCACTCTGGTTGAATTGCATTTCATACCATAAAGATATTATGAGAGTCCTATAAACGTCCTTCAAAAAGAAACCCAAAAAAGAAAAATTAATTAACATGGGTCACATTAAGAACAGAATTGGCCAGTCAAATTACATTAATGCACAGTGACCTATTTCCTGTAGCTAATGTGAGTTACTGACTCGCCAAAGACCTAACCTATATTTTGGATTTGAATACATTATAAATGGCCCTAAGCAAAACATTAACACCCCGCCATCACAGACACAATTGGCTGGTCATGGGCACTGGCATGGTTTTAATAGTTTGTTATTGACGGGGCAGATCAGCAACAGTCACTGTGTACTGGAGGTAAAGTGAGTTGTCGTTCCAGCAGCTATGGTCCGCCTAATTGCTGCCCCATGCCTGCGACAGGGAGCTGGTTTAAAATGGGCAGGCTGCCATGGCTAAATGTGTGAGTGAGCTTTTAAAATGATCATCTATGCACCCTGTCTGCCTTTCCCGCTCTTTCACACAGCATGGTGGTTGGAGATGATGGTCGAGGCTGTGAACACAAAGAACTCCTATTCAAAGAGGCGAGGAGAAAACACAAATATTATTAAACCCCTGAGGTCACTGGTATGGGAATCTGCTCTGCTGCGGCAGTACTTTTAATTCAAGTTCTTTCTGTAGGAGGCCATTATATCTGTGTTGCAGGATGAATATTTAGGATATGTTAATAACGTACTACTTTATTATGGCAAGTTCAAGTGTAATTTTAAGGGCTGTCTCAAAAGGTTTTCAATGGGAAACATGTTTTTATGTTGCTTATACTACCTCTGCTCCTTGTGTGCAGGAACAGCTGAACCCTAACTGGAAAAACCCTTAAATGAATGCTGAACAGTGCATTTATGACCCAAGGCATTTCTCTTCTTGCACTTTTATTTGCAATCCTTGAAATTCAGACTGCGATTAAAGAAGCTGAAAACCTTCATGATATATGAGAAAGCCAACCTGCAATGCTCTCACACTGGGATGTTTCAGACTATAACAAACCATAAAGTCTTTTCTTCTTCTTCTGCTTTTGGCTTCTCCCTTTAGGTGTCACCATAGTAAATCATCTACCTCTGCCTCTGTCCTAAGCCCCAATCTCAACCCTATTAAACATTTGCGGATTACGCTTAAAACCGAGGTCTGTGCCAATTCTGCCAAGAAGGACGGTCAAATATCCAGACAGAATTATGCCAGAAGCTTTTTAATGGCTACCAAAAGCATGCAGTTGAGGTGTAACCTGCTGAGAGGCATCTTACCAATTATTAGTAGAGGTATAAGTATATATTTGAGCCTGTATGTGTACTTTTAGCCATGTGTGGATTAGAGAAAATCTAAAATAACATCAAATTTGTGCACTTAATTCTTGTTTTTTTTAAGTCACTAAAGACGTGCTGTTTAATCATTCCATCCTGGAAAAAAAAAAGTTCAAATAAAACATCAAAACCAAAACCACCATGGCATACATTCCCATAATCAGTATATGTAAATTTCTGAAAACAACTGTATAACACACAAATGACATGTAGTGTATGAGGACTTGTTTTCAAATGAAAAAGTGGAACTTTTTTTCTTTAGTTAGACTTTTTAAATCTGCTAAGAGTACAACAAACAATGTTGGACTACAGAGACAAGACTGTGAATGCAATGATGTTATTTATGCTCTTGCTTTATTATGCATGCATCTGAATAACTGTTTCCAGGCTGGTGTCACTAATAAAAGGAGGGAATTTGTCAGTGGAGCTTGGTGATGAATGCCAGGAGGCTACTTGTTAAATGTCTACACCTCCACAGAACAACGACAGAAAGATGTTTTATGACAAAGGCTTACAAAGTTAAGAAAAAGAAGGAAAAAAGACAGACTGTGCACTCTCACAATCAACATTTAAACACACAAAATCTGCAAATTCTGAGTTCCCGTGATCTTAGCTAAGCTGTCTTATGATATCCTGCCTATGGGGACAAGTCTGATAGACACTTCCACAGCAGCAGATCAGAATTTTCAAAGATGCAATTTTAAAGAAAAGTTCATATCAGGGATTCTCAACTTGTTTTTTTTTTCTAGGGGCACTCTTGCACACTCTTGCACAATGATATGAGGCTGATCATAATAAAAAATATTATTCATCAAATAAAAAAGAAAACGGCAGCATAAAGGCCCTCACTCATCTTTGATTGAAAGGATGGATGGATGGATGGAAACACAAATGGAAAAACAACTGCCACATACACATGATCAGATGGATAGATGGATGGATGTTTTGGTATAAAGTGGTGTTGAGGGACTTCTTCAAATAACATGAGTGTATTTTCTATCAGTTATCAGTTCGATTTTAGAATACATTTCATGCCCACTTGGTAGATCTACTAATCCTGTTCATAAAAAAATGTGATTGAGTATCATATGATCAAGCAGTTATTCTGTTTTCCCAGTGAAATGTTTGCAGTGAGGCTAAAAATGAATAACTCTCAAATTAACATGCATGAAAAATTCTATTTTCATGCTTGTTAAGTATCATCATGAACAAATGAGATGTGCTTTAAACTGGCATGCTTTTGTGTGAAACAATTTTCCAGCTGCTCACCTGTTTGCGCTGCACGATCGTCTCCTTAGTGGTTGCCGTGGCAACAATAGCCCTGTTGCTCCCTGGACTGAGCTGCAGGGACAGAGAGAGCCCAGACACCAACTGCACTCCGAGCTGTGTCACACTCACTTTATCATCCACCACCCTGATGCTCGTCTCAGCCAGGACCGCTGACGTCAGAGGGGACAGCACCTGCAACAAGTTCATCCTTCTTCCAGCTAAAGATGGATATTGCACAATGCTCACACCACACTCACACAAACACAGTAAATGACTCACCTGTACAGTGGTAGTGCCCACAGCCCTTCCTTGCAGCAGCACCCCATCCTGCACCCTAGCTACATCCGGATCTGCTATGTTTAGAGAATAGCGTACAAGGTTGGTCACATCTATCTGCCAATCAAAACAAACAGGAAAAAAAGGTTAAGCACTGTGTGGCAAAAGGTCAGGTGACTTTTAATCATAGCACAAGCATATAAAGAAAACCTATCATCCTCTTCTTTTGAAATGTGACATGTATAATTACTATGACTTCCCTATACTTACAAAGCATGAAACTGAAGAATGGGCATGTCAAGCCTTATAAAACCTGCTGACAAGTGAGCTTTATTTGGAAATGTTAAAATGCTTGTACCTGCCAATCAGAACCCAGAAAGTATTCAACTGTTTTTTCCCCAGTTAACGGGTCTGGCAGTGCCTCAGTGTCAGGCTGGGCTACAAAGGGTGTGAGCACCCTTACTGTAGAGTGCTGATACTGTAGCATGCAACCCCTGCCTTTCCTCATCTCCTCCTCTTCTTCACTGTCCCATGTAGACCTGACACACACAAAAAGCATAGGGACACAATGAGCTACACGTTTCTTGCAGACAGGTGGCTATAGAAGTATATTGCCTGTTTTAATATGTTTAAATATATACAGTAGTAGACACTTAGCACAGGTTATCAGAATGACTGCAAGCCTTATAAATATATATGTGTTGCAGTTAAGAGTGGAGAAATTATACCAACAAAGTCAGACTTGCTATCTCTACCTGCTTGCAGTGGTTTACATACAACTGACACAAAAAAAATAATTTATTTATTCTTTAACAATAAGGACTGGTGAGCTGAAGGAAAACCGAAGACCAGCAGTGAAGCTGTTGCTATTATAGAGGCACAATGCATGCTGAGTGACCTTTTCCGCTAAATGAATTGAAGTGAAATTAAACAGGATCCCACGGCTGAGTGGTTTGTTTATGGGTGATAGAGGTTAAGCTGTGAACCATCCTCAAACCCCTCAGCAATGATCATATAATTATCATACACGCAGCTGGTCTGCCACACACTGCACCACAGGTGGGCTGGAGGGTTGGAGAATATGTTTTTACACTGCAGGCGCAAAGTTCCTGTCAAGAGCTACAGTCCCAATAAACATCATTATTATATAGCCTAAGGTGAGAGCTTAACGTGATGGAAATCCTGCTTAAATCAGCGTGACTCAACATCAGACAGCAAAGTTACTTTAAATCTAGTTCATGAAAATGATCAGCATCTTGCTGGCCTTCCATATGCAGGGAATGAACAGGACTTATTTTTTGCTCCATCAGATACTTGTACTAGTTCTGTTCAGAACTTTTGAGCCACCCCTCATTTCTTTATATTTTGCTACCAAGGAGTCAGACTTTTTTGCACTTTTTGAAAGTGGTCATGAGAAATATTTCTTCGGGCTTTCTGGAAGTCTTTCAGAGTTTTTTGGACATTGGCTGCTTTTTCACTTCTCTATCCAGTTCTTGCACTTCATAATACTGGCCTATGAATCATTCACCCAGGGATGAACCAGGGTTGTGTCTGCACATAAAAACTAAAGCTTAGTAAAGAAATTGTTTGAAATTGTGTCCTTAGGCACTTTGTTACTAGTTCCCTATCACAAAATACATTATTTGTTCCCATTTATTTTGTTTAGTCTAAAAAAATGTCAAAGATAACACAGTTTAATAGGCATTAAAATAATATTTTTGCACCAAACAGGTGATTCCCAAAGAACTATAAACCAAAAGTTGGCATATCACAAGGTGGGTGTGCAATGGACAAGTGTAGAACAGAAGAATAAGTGACATCCGTAAAAAAAAAAACCCAAAAAAAAACAAAACAAAACACTACCTACAAGAAATAAACAGTATCTGAAAATCACATCCACCAAAGACCTGAAACAAGGCCTGAGAAATGCATCTGGCCCTTCAGCAGATCCATCTACTATTTACTGAGTCTTTCAATCTTTCATGAAGCCATTCTCAAAGGAAACAGAGAGAAAAGGCTGAATAAACTTTATTTATACAGCACCGTTCACAGGTCAAAAACTACAAAGTGCTTTACAATAAAAACAGGCATAAGAAACACAGAAGATAAAAACATAGAACAGAATATATATATATAACATCATACAACCTAAAACAAGTTAAAAGCCAGTCTGATTAAATGAGTTTTCAGCTGCTTCTTAAAAAAGATCAGCAGAATCGAGACAACACAAACAGAGGGAGGGAATTCCGCAATCAGGGACCCACAACTCTAAAGGATTTATCCCCTCTGGTCTTAAAATGAGTTTGTGGGATTGTTAACAGCCTTAGACTGAAAGATCTCAGACTGCGAGAAGAGGTGTAGGATTCTAGAAAGTCAGAAATATAGGCTGGGACTTGACCACGCAGGGCTCTCTGGTACAGAAAACGGCAGCGTTCTGTACCAACTGGAGATGGTCAAGATCCTCTTATTCAAACATTTGAAAAGGCTGTTACACTAATCAAGAAGAGATGAAATAAAGGCATGAATAATCATCTCTAACTCAGCTTTTGACACAAGAGTTTGAAGTTTAGAAATATTTCTAAAAAAAAAAAAAAAAAAAACAGTTTCTCATTAATCCACCAGATTGGCTCTCCAATGGCATGGCTGAATCAAACACAATACGAAGGTTTCGAAGGTTTGGTTTGACAGAGGTATGCCAAGTTACACAATAAGTGGTTTAAAAATGTGTGGCAACAGAGAGTGACAAATCCAAATCTGGACATTTTTGGTTAAAATGGTTGTCAATATGTACAGAGGAGTTCAAAAGAGAAGTGCAACAGTGAATGTCAACAGCCACCTCTAAAAAAATGGTGGATGCTCTGTCACAGTTTGGTGCTACATTTCACTCAGTGTTGTTGGGGATCGCTTTAAAATTGACTGAATTATGAATGCAGAAAAGTATATCCCTGTCAACCCGTAAAATTTGTGCAGGTTACAGAGACTTTACTAGATCACCTGCAAACTGTGACAAACTGCAGATTTTGGATGTGGTCAAAAAATGCCTGTAAATGCCTTCTTTTATAGTTTAAACCCTAAATATGCATTTGGGCAGCATCTTAGGGATTTAAGATATCGACACGCTGTAAACTGTTATGATGTGCGAATGCTGGACTGTCAGAGATGGAATGAAGAGAGACAAATAAAGCTTTCATGGGTACCCATACTTCCAAACCTTTGATAACACGAGTACTTGACCATGCCAAGCCGCTGTTTCCTCTTAAAAAAACAAAAAAAAACAAAAAAAAAACTGCCAAGGATCTTTGCAATTTTTCCTGCGAACAACTATTAGTTGATTCTTCTTTAGAACCTGTGAACAACTAAGGTTGAAAACTCTGAACCACGACTAGAGTTGGATGTCTCGAGACTGGTCTTGGTCTTGAGACCACTTTTACGTGGTCTTGGTCTTGTCTTGGTCTCGATGGACTTTGGTCTTGGTCTTGTCTCGGTCTTGCTGTCTCAGATCGACACAGTGGT
>NW_005187433.1:4376851-4379836 GCF_000239375.1 Pundamilia nyererei | reverse complement strand
GTGTATTCCACAGTATAGGATGGAAAATAACATTGAGCACCTTTATTACTTGCGAAAGTGAGAGAAAAAGTCAGTACAATCACTGTTGAAATTTCACAATACTGACCTAATGTCCCTTTGGGCCCAGAGCTGGGTAGTGAATGTTTTGGGAAATGACAGCCCATCAGATGGCCATCATCATTAGTACTGAGTGGGGAAAATAGTGACTCGTATTGAGTAAAATCCCACTAACCTTTACCTCCAGGGCAACTGTGTTGCCTTTACACTCGCCTGCTCACTAATGTACCAAACACAGATGTGATGTTGTTTGTTATGACAAACTGTAAAGAGTGCACAGATGGATATTAGAAACACACCACTCAGTATAATGTTATTCAATTCAACACCACCATTAACAGTCTCAACATGTACCAGCTGATTGTTTCTGAGCCAGTGTCAACAAAAACATAAAAAAAAAACAGCAAAGATTTATTACAGGTTAAACATCAACTTTAGACTTAAACCTGGTTTTTATCTGAAACACCAGAAATAATAGAATAACACTTTATTGTGCCATATATATGTGCAGTGAATTTGTGGAGGATGGTGTTAGCTGTGGTGGGAAACAGACTTCCATTCCTATATGTCACGTGCCTATGACGTATAGGTCAATGGGAACGGCTTTAGGTCTTGGCCTCCGTAAACATTTTGGGTCATATTGAACAAAAGATTAAGTCTGTTTTGTAACTCTTGGTAATACCATGCTTCAAAATGGTGAATTCTCTATCATATAAAAATTGTTAATCTCAAGTTGCTAGCCAATGAGTGCGTGGTTTCACAGTCAGACCTACCCCTCTCTACATCTTGTTTTTACTCTTCTTTTGCAGTCAAGGTGGCAGAAACACTCACGCCAAGGCTTATAAACAACACTTTGGAAGCCAGTCGTGACATCACTTTTATTCTTCTCTATACTATAGATGAGGTTAGCCAACCTTTATTGATGATGCATAAGTAAACTTTTATGCAGAAAAAAGCTTTAGTATTTGACTCAGTACTTCAAAGCAAAGTCTTACAGGTAAGGCAGGTGACAGAAGGTAACAGAACCCCCAAGGAACAATAGATGTACGGCAGTTGGTCAGGCCTTACCTCCTGTTTCCAGTAGTAACGGGAACCCTCCAGCCTTTGATCTGGCTAAGCTCAGGGTCAGCCACATCAATACGCAAGGGCAGACGGGGCATCCATACACTCATCTCCAGCTGGGCACTCAGAAAACCATATGTAAAGTTGAGCATTATCCTACTTTTCCCTCTGGTTTCCTTCCCATTTAGATATACATAGCTGCAGCGCTCTGACACCTGGAAAGAAAAATAGAGAAGAAAGATAATGAACAAAGGCCTCAAGAAGTATGTCTTGGTTCACAAATTCAGAGTTGCTCGAAAACTTTGTAAATATACCGAACAAGAAAGTTATTTTAAAATGTACACAGGAGTCACTTGACCAGAACTGGGACTGGACTGTCATCTAGTGATGTGAAATCAATATTCTCTGGATGTACCCTGGTCAAGGTCTTTTAATGTAAAGCCTATGCAAACTCAATAAGTTTGAATATATATATGATGAGAGGGTAGAGGGGACAGAATCGCCAAACCCAATAAGGCAAAACCACACACATACCAACATTTTATTAATTTCACACCACTTTCAAAGTCTGGCCTGGGAATTGCAGCGTGTTTGTGTTTATGTCATGTAAATTCACATCTGTGGTCTCTATGAAACTGTTACTGAATGTAAATTAGCTCTCCTTTATGACTGTTCCTGTAATGCCTTACTGTAGGTTGGAGTGCCACAATCCCCACCAGCGAGCGCAATGAGGTGAGACACAGCAGTTGGTGTGTTTTATTTAAGATTGGAGGCCTATCTCCACTGCCGCCGTACTTATCTTAACAAACCAGTGGCTCCACAGAGGTAATTGGAGAGCACTAGACTGGAGAATAGAATGGAGCACTGGAGAGAGGGAGGCAAAAAGAAGGAGGAGGGAAAAAGTGAGGAAAAAGCAGGAGGAATGAATTCTGAAGCAAGTCGAGCTGAACTCTCATGGAAATGATGACAGAGGGCAGTTCATCATGCTAACTGTTCATGACTCAGATTTCTTGGGCAGCTCTCCAATTCAACTTCCTCTTCTATAGTCAGCAGACGATTTGACGGTGGAAGATGAGGGATGCCATATCTACTGCTAGCAAATAGATCAAACGCATTTCTTTTTAACTTACCACCCCTCATTCATGTGATAGCACAGGAAAGAATGCACCAGTTGTAAATGTTCACCCACCTCATTGATCCTTTATCTGACTTAGATAAATGACTGTCCGTGGGCCTGAACAGTGTTGTATATAAACATGATTTTCTTATTTATTTATTTTTTTGCAACATGTTGCTAGTCAGATAGTCATGTTGTCACCTTATTACATATGTTTTCAATTATCTATATAATGTGCAGACTTCAAACTATCGATTTACTAGATTTACTATTTATCATGTCAAAAGTTGCAGAGCAGCCCACAATTTTAAGGGGTGAAGATACAAACATTAATTCAAATTTATTCCAGCAAGGGACAAGAGTGTTACAGAAAAAAAAAATAAAAATACAGACCAGCAACAACTACCCACACCCTGATATCAAAGCTTACCAAGCATGTGGAAAGACATAAACTAAACCTAATTAAAAGGTGGTAGCAAAAGATCCTTAGAACTAAACTGGGTGTATGCTGTCCATAAACAAGAAACTAAAGCTTGATATTTTAAAGAGCCAACAAGTAGCAATTATACAATCACATTACATTTTTAAGTAATATAGAAATATAAACATACTGTATTGCTTTACTAAACCCAGTAACCACATTACAATTGTAGTTATGTTATCACATGTGTCAAGCTTCAGTTATCTACATGATAGACAGCTAAAAATACAGTCCAATATGCCTTTTCTCCTCCTACACACTTGCTCTT
>NW_005187433.1:4373940-4376102 GCF_000239375.1 Pundamilia nyererei | reverse complement strand
AAATAGAAGAAAATACATAACATTAAACATGTTAACAACACAAAAGCCATATTAAATGCAGACTACTTTAGGCCCGGAAGTAGGATTCGTCACGTCATTACTTAACGACCGGATTCGATTCATTTCCAAGGAGGAGAAAAATGGTGGTCCGGTCTACAGTTTTTGAGATATAACCATTAATAGTATCTACACTGCACAATAAGAAAAGAGCACAATAATAAAGCACAAACTATGTCCAGGACAGAAAAAAGCTGCGCTATACTGCTAACACAACACTGGTTCTTTGCAACCATCTGCACACACTGCATACAAACACAAAGCTAGCAAAGAACTCTGTTTGATGAAGCTGAGTGCATGCTGACTTGCAGCCCAGCAGCCTGAGTTTTAGCAGGTAACAAAAGTGATGACTGCAAACCTGATGTGCAGTCAGGTTTGTATACGCCGTTCTCCCTGTACATGTTTTAAAGTCCCTTTGGGAATGTTTTTAACTTGTTAACAAACCTAAACAATGACAATTTATTTTAGGCTATTTTGCAGAGTGCATTGAATTACCTCCACTGGGGAGTAGTTAAGTAAAAAAATGCATTACTTTTAAGAAAAGTAATGAGTAATGTGTAACATCAATTATAAATAATACATTATTTCTGTGTTTATTAAATGCCTCTCAAGCCAATTCAAACAAAGGCCTAACTAAGTCATCTCCCTGCCTCCCCCTCTCCTACTATGACTAGAAAGGGAAGCAGGGATTTCTGAGGATGTGCGGTATAAGGAGCACTCGAGGAGATCAGAGGCACACAGTGGCATTGCCAGCTTTGTGAATTTGTTGCAAGGAAGGCATCAGGAGGACCGCTTGACCCTCATTTATTTTCAAAACGAGGATATTGCCTTGGATTTTACTGGAGTCCAGACAATTAAATATGCATAAAACTTGAGTCATGACACGTAATTTAAAATACTACGGGGATTTGTGGGTCCTGCTTACAGTGTATTGTGAGAGACATGAGAAAATGCTACCTGAATAAACTCATTCCACTGCATAAACTTTTACTGTGTATTTACTTATTACTTTAACATGCAGTTATAAAAAGATAATTGGAAAGTAGGAAAAGAAGGATGTTAACTAGAGGAAATTGAAATTGCACAATTAGATATTCTTTATACTGCAGTTTTATTCTTTTAACTGTGCATCTTTTCTTCTGTACTTCAGCCTATTGCATATTTCAGCCTATCAGATATATTTCAGAGCAATGAATTTTAATAATAGTGAATGTTTTATCTACCATTCCCAGCTTGTGTTGTTTTCTGTTGATCTCTGTTTGGGAGACTGCTGAAATGTGTTGGAATGGGCAGTCCATGAACTTCACGTTGTGTAAATTGCTTTCTTTCTGTTACATTATTATGCTTCCTAAATTCACCATAAAACTATTTCAGGTTAGAAGGGTTTAAAAAAGAAAAACTATATATCAATGCATTAGTAAAGTACTACATGAAAAGTGTTAATTCTTCCTTTTCGCATCATGAGACAAGAATGCATGCATTAGAACTATAGGATAAAAGGTCAGTATAATATTTTAACACAAAAGCTGTGTTCAGCCTGGGTGCTGGATATATATATTAAGTTTATACAAACACGGTTTATACAGACAGGAACACATGGTATTTTTAAAATCTCTAACAAAAGGATTTTATGAGGTAATTCCAGGAATCCTCTAAGGTTTTGACCAAAAACAGAGAAGTTGATGGCCTGCTTGAAGGACAACAACAATCTTATCAGCTGCAGTAAATATGGAAATACAGCAATATTTGTTTTAAGATATATAACAACAACACCCAGAAACACTCATGTCCTCACTGGGCCAAAGTTTATTTAAAGTGGACTGAAGGAAAGTGGAAATCTGTTCTGTGGTCAGACCAATTGAATTTTGAAATTCTTTTTGGAAAACATGGCACATCTGGAAGGGCACCATCAATATAGATAAAGGTGTTAGAGCAACATATGATGTGTTCAGGGAAGACCTTGCATATTTCAGAAAGACAACCACATACTGCAGCTATTCCAACAGCATGATATCAAAGTAGAAGAGTCCAGGTGGTCAGCGTGCCTGTCCACAGTCCAGACCTTTCAGCTATTCAAAACATTTGGCCCATCTAGAATAAAAAAA
>NW_005187433.1:4370568-4373101 GCF_000239375.1 Pundamilia nyererei | reverse complement strand
TTTTCTGTGTACAGGATAGTGCATAGGTTTGTTTTGGAAAATGTGTAATATAGCTCCATCTGCATATACTGCATACAACTGAATTCCCCAATAAAGGTTCAGTCTGTTCCTCTTATGCTATAAAGAGTTAAGTTTGTGGTTTTAGCCTTCAACTTCACCCAGTTAGTGGTATTGCATTAAGAGAGTCAGTGACTACAGGAAGCATAAGGTATTCATTCAGAGACACATAATAACTGGATTAAGTTGATACAGAAAATCATTACAAACGCAGTCTCACTCTCTTCAGCTCTTTCCCACTCTCTTACTGTTTACTTACTGCCTTACACTCAGGCAGGTCAGCTGTCTGGTAGAAAATAACAAATATCTTTCTAATTTTCCAGTTCTTCTCCGTCACCCTCACTTCTTTTTCTCTGTCCTAGTAACATGAATCCATTGCACAAAGGTCAAATCACAGCTGAGTGGTGTGAGCATAAGCTTGTGCTATATTGGAAGAGGTTGCTTTTGTCTGTAATACTTTAACACACACTGACACACTAGAGTTGAGGTTGTTGTGTGTGATGCCACAGTGACAGTGGATGTCTTAGAGGCATATACCAGAACGACTCATGAACAATTTCTTTTTTTGTATTAAAATTCACTTTCACTTTTTGTGCAAGTGAGTCCTGATTTTCATTCAATTCAAAACAGTATCTACATCAATTATATCAATTCTTCAATTACATCTGCTGTAATAACTGCATTAGCTGATATAGATTTTTTTTTATGTAATTATTTATTATTCGTGCATAATACAGAACTCATATACACAGTTAACACTATGTGTTCTAGCATAGGTGCTTAGGTTACTCATTTCATAAAAAGCCAAACACACGAACCAGAAAAATGAGAAACCATGCTAACAGTTTTCTTGACTTACCTTGAGCACATCCTCATCTGTAGATCTACAGTTGGTGTAGTCGGTCACGTCAGTGACTGAACCACTGGCCTCAACAGCGAGAGTTTTCACTGGGACTGAAACTCTTTTTCCTGTCAGTACTGCAGTATTCAACATATCTGTGTTCTGGGCAAAAAAGAAGGGCAAATAAAGCACATGCTAGCAGTCTAGGCTAACACAACATCATGGCTTTTTTGGTGTTGTGTACAAAGAAACAGAGCCACAAAGTTAGTAGTTTGGGGATCATTTGTTAAAATTTTTAGCCTAATTCCTAGATATTAGCTGAAAGAGTGAAAAGAGTCACGCGCTTCCAAAGGGATGAATCTTTGCTCTAACTATATTCCCAAAACATCCTGCCCCTCTTGCAACACATCGGCCGCAGAAGAACATGCACTTTTTGACTCTGGATCTTTTTTTAAGATTATTTTGTATTGTTTTAGATTCAAGATTCTTTATTTGTCACGTGCACGGTTATACAGGTATAACACGCAGTGAGATGTGACCTGATACGCTCCTCGACTGTGCAAAGAAAAAAAGAGAGAACTGAACTTTACAATATTATAGTTATTATAGTTATATACTATAGCTATAGTATTTATAGTATATAGAACTTTTTAGTATTATTACTTTAACATGATTGTCAAGGGAGTGTCGGAGAGCAGAAGCAATGTACCAGATCTGTAAATTACACTAACATACAGGTACATATTTTAATTATCATGCTTTAAAATTGCTTCCGCTTATCCTTTTCAGGGTCGCGGGGGGCGCTGGAGCCTATCCCAGCTGTCATAGGGCAAGAGGCAGGGTACACCCTGGACAGGTGGCCACTGTCTGTCGCAGGGCCAACACACAGAGACAAAAAAACAAAACAAAAAAAAAAACAGTTGCACTCACATTCACACCTATGGGCAATTTAGACTGATTAATTAACTTATCCCCAATAACTGCATGTCTTTAGACTGTAGGGGGAAGCCGGAGTACCCAGGGAGAACCCACGCAAACACGGGGAGAACAAGCAAACTCCACACAGAAAGACCCCGGCCTGATGGTGGAATTGAACTCAGGGCCTTCTTGCTGTGCGACAACAGTGCTAACGACCGTGCCACCGTGCTGCCGCATTAAAACCCATACACACATATATTTTTAATTCTAAGTTCATTATTATGTAAGTTAAGGTATGGGGCACAATTACACTTATATTCAAACACCATGTTGTTGCCTTTTTCTTTTCTTTTAATTTTTTTTAATAATAAGGATGATAATAAGGAACTTATTGTCCTGGATTTTCAAGGCTGTTTCTGAGCTTGTTCTGGACTCCTTACTCATTCTTTTGAATTTATGGAATGTTAGAGTTTTGTATTCTGAAGAGAAACAGAATTTGTTATTTTTAGTTTCTGGTTCTTGTCTAGTCTCCATGTTTTGTTATCCTTTTGTTATCCCCAGTCATGTTCCCATGTTTATCTGGTCTCTCTGTTCTATCTAGTTTTCCTGCCTTATTAAGTTAATACGTGTGCCTATGTTTATCCATTCCTATTCCCATATTCTTCTGTTTCATCCTTTCAGGGCTCTAGACTAACTTTTTGCCATGGGCGTACCGGT
>NW_005187433.1:4364056-4369174 GCF_000239375.1 Pundamilia nyererei | reverse complement strand
CCTTTGGTCTCCCCAGTCAGTCATATTTCCATATGTGTTTATCTCCAGTCCCAGTGTCAAGTTCACATCTCAGTCTAGATCTCAGCGTATGTGTGTGTTACTTCCTGTTCTATTTTGATAGTCTCGTGTGTGTGTGTGATGTTACGTTTTGCTTCTCTTGTCTCGTCAGTCAGATTCTGTTCAGCTGTGATCCCCAGGTGTGTCCACTCTGGCCTAATCTCCTCTTGTGTATATAATGTCTGCATCGCCCTCTGTTCTCTGTTGCATGTCAGTCTGCTGAGTCCTGCATCTGGGTCCACACCTTGTTTGCAATAAATCCACAATTCATGAGAAACTTTCATGACCCTGCTAGACTATCATATCATACATGTTTTACAGTCATCACTGTTATAGCTGTAGGAACAGCAATGTGAAGCAAGACCAAGTGTTACCATGAGTAAATGATCAAAGCACACATTAAAACTGGTTAAATGTCCTAAAAGCTTAAAAAATACATCCCCACGATGACAGTATGACTGTGTCACAAACACACACCTGGATGAAAATTCCCTAATTCCTGTAGTGCATTATATTGCCCACAGATCAGCACTAACGCAGACTAACACCTAAACCTGATTACATGTCTAATCTTCTAACCTATTTTCCCACCTTTTACTGTACATCGTTGTCAGTGCAGAGCAGCAGCTTATCCCTCACACATCCCGCAACTTGTCATCTAGCCTGATGCAGCTTTAATTTTACACTTTAACTCCTCCTTCTACACAGATTTACAAATACATCCCAGTTTATAAGATCTCTGAATATGTCTTTTTTTAAGGCAGAGGCGTCGTGTGTGTAAGAAGCTTTGGGTGATCAGTAGTGGGGGGGTTTTTATCTCTTGATACTTGCGAAATAAAGTGCCAGGCGTCGCCCGGCAGATGTTCCCTGACAGCTTCACATTCTGAACTCTGCTGGCTTGACAGCTGCTGACCGCAATTCCAAAAGGACATGCTCTAGTTCAGACTCCAACACTGACCCAAACATAAGCCACTGGATCAGGGATAGCAGAAAATCAGAAAGCAATAGCTTCGCTCTGTGGTGATGCCAGTGCCACACTGAGAGGTCTTGATGGTCGATGTTACCATAAGCAGAAACTTGGTTTCATCAAGTTCAGCGAAAGTAGTTCAGCTTTGTTTTTCATGTGATTTATGAAAAGAGGTGTTTGTTTTCACTCTGCTGCAAACTCTAGCATTATTTGTTTATTCATTCACTTCTCGAGTATAAGTGGTAAAGGAAATTATGAACGCTACAGTATAAATCATATTTTGACAGTCACTTGAATGAATGTTACATTTTTATGATATTACGTTGGTTCAATTTTTTTTCAAAGCTGTGAATATGCTGGAGATGATTCATGGTCTTGTAATAGTTGTTTTTGTATGACGAGAGCTGCGACCTCCTCATGAAAAAGGCCAGTTCACTCCACTGTTGGAAAAAGGGTATTTTCCTCATGTGAATTATGCAAGTGACTGATGAAACATATAGTGATGGCTTTCAAATGATACTTGAAATTACAGTTACCGTAAAATAGACGTGTGGATCATCTTTTAAGGACAACTGTAGAGTAGAGCTACTTTGACATTTTAGAGAGTTTTCTTTGGAAATGTTTTGAGATTGCAAGTGGCAGCAGGGAATCATTGAAAGCATGTTGAATATTTATGCACAATACTGTGATCAAAGGGGAGACCCACAATGAGTAGGCATGGAAGAAAAACTAAATAAAGGAAGACTGGTCACAAAAGCAACTTGCTGACAACATGACATTCATTTCATTCTATTCAAAAACAAAATTCAAAAATTTATGACAGTTTCTACTATTTGATTGAGCTGACTTTCAAAAGATTTTAAGGTTTTTGTCCTCTTTATATCTTTGCAGTGTGATATGACGACACTAATTAAAATGCTAATTGCCGGGTTTATTGAACCTTGCAAATGAGTGCATCGGAAATGCTGACAGACTGTGAACACTTTCAGAAAAAAAGACTACTTGTGCATGTTAAGTCCGGAAAATGTGACATTTTTCTCAGCAGCCAAGAGTTCACTTTCTTGTGGCATTACCTTGCTATATATGATGCATATACCCATCTCATCTTGTTTATTCATCAAGAATATAAACTGTTTTTTTTCTTTGAACCAAGGCAGTAAATGCCAATTTCATAGAGACTGAGTGAAGTAGCTGGGGGCTCTTGCATGCTCTGATATTGCCCTGTGATAAAGTTAAATGCCCTGGCAGATTGCCTAATCAGGTATCTGACTTTAAGCCTTCCACTTTCTTTGCTATCAGTATTAATAAGAGTACAACCGATTGAATAAATAATTCAATACAAAGCCTGAAGGCTATGCAACATCTTTAAATCACAGTCATGAATAAAAACTAAGTAAGGCATAGATAAATGCAAACAACTGTAAGATATATGAAACATGCATAATCTTATACACATAGATTTATGCTATAGTATGATATTTCAAATAAATATACTCCAATATACGTTATGCTAAAACAATTCTCACCATCACCAGCGGTGCCAGCCCCACGTAATCTCTCTGGGTGGTGTAGATCCGCGTTACGCCCACATCCTTCACATTCCCTGGCAACTCCAGACGCCAGGAGATGGTCTGACTTTCAACCTGCTGTGAAACAGCTTTTGGTACAAAGTCCAGTTGTAAAACCTCCAAAAGGCCCCTGTTTAGAGATTCAAAATGATATTTAAAATGAGTTTAGGCAAATTAAAGCAAGCCTAGATATGTTTTGGTGAAGAGCAGTCAGCACAATTGCATCTATTTTTTTACTACTGACTACTTTTAATGCAAAATCTGCCTAACTGCAGGTGTGGCTTTAATGCTTAAGTTTAATATTTCATTTTTGTAGAATATGAGAATACATATTACATATCAAGGTTGTAGCGAACATTTAGCAAATAGCAAATTATTACTACTTAATTAACAAAGCCAGGTCATAATCTTTTATCAAGCGTGGCTGTAGCTAAGTAATATCACATTGAACTTTATGTTATTGGGTTATAATAGGCCACAAACCTGTGGTAACAATAGTATAATAATATTCTGCTAACAATATAACAGCCTGCTAGCAATAAAATGGTCTCTCTTTATATAATTTTATTCATTTTATATGCTGACTTGTGGTAGTAACCTCATAATAATAAGGTAATGCTGGTTGATACTTAACATATTAGGATCCTATCGTGTCATGTTAGTACCACATGCCCAATATGGACTAAAATCTCCTTTGAATGTTTCCAGCATCTTGTTGAATCTATGCCACATAAAATTAAGGCAGCCCTGAAAGCCAAAGGGGAATCCAACCCTGTACTGGCAGGGTGTACCTAATGAAGTGGCTGGTGAGTGTATATAATGTATTGATTGTACACTCACTCACATAATGCAGCTTTCCTACTAAAAATGGTCCAAGTGCAAAAGGAGCTTAGCTGTAGTGAATAGTCAATAGTGTTCCTTGGAGAATAAAATGAGAAAATTAAATGGAGAGAGCTTAATCTGAACTCTGTGAAAACCCACATGTTATGTTGGAAAGTAAAGACGATACACATGAGGTCTCATTTCCATCAGCAGATGGAAGAATAAAGTGAGAGTGTGGAGAGAAGATTAAGTGAGCTGGCAGAGACTTCAGCCAAGTATTCTGGTCAAAGGATTGTCAATGAAATGGGATGTGATGTTATTTAATGTTGGAGAGTGTGTAGGCATACCTGTCAGCAGGAAGAGATCAAAGGGAAAATGAAGCAGGGTGTGAATGGAAGTGTGGCACTTTGAAGTGGAGCAAAACTTTGCATAAAGCAAAACAATGAATCTCTACATGATTGAAACTTGAATTTTAAAAGGATGAACAGTGTTGAAATCGGTGGTAAGAAAAAGCAATGCAAACACATACAGGATATACAGAAACGCTCGCGCTGCATCAAAAGTATGCCATGGACTGAGCGTTATACGATAACAAAGTGCAATGAACGAGGTCACGATGAGGTTATGTGAAGCACTCTAGGTCGCAACTGAAAAGACACAAAACAAACTTTTTTCATTTTCTTTTTGGGTTATGCGCAACTGTAAGCTTTGAAATGCTTGAAGATTAAAATAATTGATTATAAGGAAATCAAAGTGTTCTGCAATTGATTCTTTAGGCTGGAAAAACATGAAACGTGAAAATCTGTTTTCTGCATTTAAAGGGCAAGATTCTCGTGGGCAACATGAAGCTTGTCGCAGAAGATCGGTGAAAAATGTTGGCAATGACGACCAAACAAACTCAGCATTTTCTGCCTTTTTTTTTTAAGTGGTAAATAAGCATAAATTAGAGTTAGATAAAAAAGATTAAAGCTTTTCTTAGTATATACCAGCACCATGCCAACTTAGCTTAGTGTGAAGACTGACATTGGGGTGGGGGAAGTGGCTTGCCAGGCCAAAAAAAGGGGTTTAGCCCTTAACCCTCTTGGATTTTTGTACAGATTAAAGAGATACCATGTGGTAATCAGTGAGCGTTAGAGACACTGGTAAGTGGATTTTGTTACTTCTGGACAGAGTTAGGCTCACTTTTTCCTTCCATTTTGTCCCATATTCATTTGAAACTGTTATCAAAGAGGTGTTGAGCTTCTTACGCCAAACATACAATTTGACAGGAAAGTGGTTTTTTTTCTCCATTTTTCATAAGAGTCGTGGAAAAGCCTGAGTATAAAATATCCAAATAAGACACTAATATAAAAAGAACACTTAAAACTCAGGTGCTGGTTGAGCTCACTGGGGTAAGAAGGCAACCCATATGCTGCAAGGCATATGGGTTTGATTCCACCCCAGTGCACTTCCTGCACGTTGCTACCCTGCTCTCTCTCCCCCCTTTTTCTCTCTGCTTCATTGTCCTTTCCAGCAGTAGAGGCTAAAAATAAATCTTTAAAAAAATGTCTAAAATTAATTCCAAAAGTCTAATCTTTATGTGTTTTCGTGTAAGTAAAATAGAGCCGGGCAGATTTTAAACAGATTGAAATGATTCACAATGTGAATACCTTGAGAGAGAGAGAGAGAGAGAGAGAGAGAGAGAGAGAGAGAGAGAGAGAGAGA
>NW_005187433.1:4351166-4364036 GCF_000239375.1 Pundamilia nyererei | reverse complement strand
GAGAGAGAGAGAGAGAGAGAGAGAGAGAGAGAGAGAGAGAGAGAGAGAGAGAGAGAGAGAGAGAGAGACACAGGAGGGGTTTATGACCCTCTTTCCTAGAAACCATCTATGGAGAGGGGGGCTTTAAAGCCATGGATGCATCATCACTTCAGAGCACAGTGATGAGAGTATGTGTGTGTGTTTGTGTGCATTTGCATGCGAGTGTGTGTTTGCAGGCCTTGCATGTGCGTACGTGTTCCCCAGTGGAAGCTCAGCACAAGAAACACGACTTCGAATATCTCTACTCCCTAATCTCCACTTCGGAACGTGCAAGCACTTAAGCCCGGATAACGTGGCCATGATTATGGATTATTACGGATATGTGGGTCGGACGGATGGCGAGTGGTGTGTGTTTGTGTGGGCGGGGGTTGCTGGGTAAAGGTGGCTGCTGGTGTGTCACCAACATCAGCATCAGACACTACTGATGTATTCAGCTGGTGTGCATCGGGAAAAAGAGGTGGAGAAAGTTCTACGAAGTTTTAATTAATCTTTGTTTACTGTTAAAATAAACGAAGTCAAAGGGAAGCACTTTTATTTCTTTACTGATTTCTCATATTTCAAAGCTATTTGACTGGTAAAGTCTCACAGAACTGGGGAAATGGGGGACTTTTTGTTTTATAGGAAATTCAGAGAGAAACAAGATGAATTAAGATTATAAATGATCATAAATGTATAATTGCACAAAGTAATGTGTTTTACAGTAAAAAGAAGAAAAATAGATTATATTTATTCTGAATTTAAACAAATATCTTAATATTTTCATTCTTCTAGAAGTCTTACCTCTTTTTTTCTTTAAATATTAAGTATTATACATACAAAACATGTTTGCTTATATTTGCATATGAGGGACTATGTGAAATTAATTTACATCCAGATATTTAAAAAAAAAAAAGAGGATTTAAACACCACAACCAACAATATCAAAGTAGTTACAGTATATGATTGTCTGGATTTATTCTTTTCCCCACAGTTTAAAGTCTTATTCTTTCAGTGTCACATGATGTTTTTACATGAAGCAGAGTAATCCTGCTACGCAGCTTCTGATCATATTCTCGGTACTATGTTTACAGGAAACACAGGAAAATCTTGCTATGCGTAGTCTCATATACATGATACGTAACAGCATTGTCACTATTGATCACAACACCTTTGCAAGGTTCCATAACATATTCAGGAAGTAATGGTTTTGTGAAACTGGATAAAGACAGTCTAATGTCCTCTAGTTGTTAAATCCCATGCCTGCTATTTTGGGTGGTCAGTCCTTACGGGACATAATTTTGTTATTGTTATTATTAATAGTAGCAGCAGTTATAGTAGTAGGAGTAGTATTACTAGTGGGAAGGGATAAAAAATTGCACCTGAAGAACATCTCATTTATTCTGAGCAGAAATTGGAGACACGCAGGGAGACACTCTTACCTCCTCAGAGAAAAATGTCTATTATATGAAAATGGATACAGTCTGCGCATCACCAAGCATAATGCTTCTTTTTCTTCTCTTTTTTTATCTTTTCATCTAAAAACATTCATTTTGCCCTGTGAAGTGAATGCAACACTGAAACACACTGTTGATCACTTTTCCTTCAGGTAGCAGCAGCGGTTATTGAAATTTCTATGACAATAGACGTCTCCACAGAATAAACAACGAGAAAAGATTGCTTCATGAGTGTGGAGAAACTGTGTTTTACGAAGGGTATGTGAAGGGTCTAGTGAAAACAGGCATATGCACTGTACGTGCAGTAGACTGACCTCTTTGCAGTGACAGCAACCTTCCTGCGGCAAACAACAGACACCGTGTTTGGAGCTGCTCCTCTGCCAGGCTCTACCACCATGTCCCACAGTGCTGAGTCACTGGGCCGAGCTGCACTGAATGACAGGCCCATCTTTACTGCAGCCCTGCAGCAAAGACATGCACATATAAATAGGACACTTAGTATAAAGTGCAACTTTGTACACTTTTGTAGACTTTTTGTAAAATGTCATAAAAACAAAGACAGGACAGGGGATGTGCTGTGTAACAATAAAGAATTAGGAATGAAGAAAGCTTCATAATGTTTGAATCTTTTATTACAGAACATGATGCAATGTGATTTTCTGCTGTAACGGACAACGTCGGGTTATACGGAATTGTTCTGACGCTCAAAAGAAATATTTGAACTGTTGCATCCGTCTCTTTTTGGATGTGCAACAACAATATTTGCCATATCTTTTAGTATAATGTACACAGGTACTAAGGTTACTAAGGGTTGTGTGCACTTGCTTGACAACGTGTGGGTTTTCTCTGCGATCTTATGTGTGCTTTGCTGCTCGTGTTGAACAAGGTGAGTCACTGACAAACTGAGTCACAGGTTGCTTGAAGGCTGAGAATTAGTGGGGTTATTTAATTCCCATTAGCCATTAGAAGATCTGAAAATCAGTTAATCACATGTCTTACACACACACACACACACACACTCACACACACACACACACACACACACACACACACACACACGTGTGCCAAACGAGAAAAATCCTGCAAATCCAGCTATCACCACAAGTTTTCTGTCCATCCATCCATCTTCTTATATGATGTAGGGCCATGATGGTAGCAGATTCAACAGGATATTATTTTTCTTGGCAACATTTTTAGTTCCTCTTGGGGGATACTGTGGTGTTAACAGGCAAGATGAGATACACAATCTCTCCAGCGAGTTCTGGGTCTCCCCTGGGGTCTCCTCACAATTGGACATACTCAGAAAGCCACCGCTAAGGGAGGCACCCAAGAAGCATTGTGGTCAGATGCACAAACCACCTCAGCTGGCTCCTTCTGACACAAAGGAGCAGCGGCTCCATGCTGACCTCCCTCTGGATGGCTGAGTTCTTTACCCTGTCTCTAAGGCTGCACCCAGCTAGCTCATAAGTTCAGCCACCACAAGTGTTACAGATCTGAAAACTGAAAAGTGATACTTGGGGTAATGGATACTTTAATTGATCCATTTGCTGTTCACTGAAGCCTCATCAGAAATGGTCGTAGTGGAAGGGTAGCTGTTAAGAAGCCTTTCTTATGGAAGGCTAAACATGAAGGTGCCAAATTACACAAGAATTTAACTGAAAAGCAGAAGCAACAGATCTTATGTTCAATTTGTTATCAATATGTGAAGTGTAGGTTAAGAAAGAGGTAAAATAATAATAATAATAATAATAATAATAATAATAATAATAATAATAATAATGGATTGCAAAACAAGTGGAGCACTATCAGTCATGTACTGGACTCCACAGATAGTGACGTCAACATTACTGAAGCAGTGTGGGATCATTTTAAGAGAAAATGAAACAAAAGGCAGACAAGATCCAAAGAAGAGCTTTAAATGTCCTTCAAGAGGCCTTGAGAACTATCCTGAAGACTCCTTAAAGAAGTTACAAGAAAGCTTTCCTAAGAAAGCTTTCTTGTAACTCAACTCAACAGGCTGTGTTGAGGAAAAAAGGTGGTCGCAAACTATAAAGAAATAACGAGTGACTCAAGGTTTTTGCAGAGTACTGTTCTGTTCACGATTTGATTTGTAAATTATGGCCCCATGTAGAGTAAAATAAATGGTAAACCTTTGTATGGCATGGCCAGACATTTGTGAAGCAGACAGATTCAAATTTCAAGGATTCAGCAAGGTGCCAGCAATGTTCAAAGTGAAATTCAGCCCACGAGCATATAGAGAGCAACAGATAGACTGTGGTTGTGACAGAATGTCTGTTCTTCAAGAAAATATCGAGGTAAACACATTGAAAATACCATTAAAACCTCCTTCACCTGCTTCGTCTTTAAGGAAGCCAGATCAACATTTTCATTATGTCAACTCCAAAATACTCTTCCTGCCATCAGTTTAAGACGTGCAAGGCTTAAGCATTTATTAGAAGAAGTGACATGGAGTGAAAACCTGTTATTTTACAACAAACAGTCCATCTCTTTTAACAGCCTGTTGTTATTTCGGCTCCAAATCAGATTTCAAACGGTTGAAGAACAATATGACAGGATGACTGGAGCAGATTCCTGCTAGAATAAGGGTCAGCAGAAAAGTGCGTGGCATTAGGCTTTGCACACTGACACACACATCCAAATACACACACTTAAAAATACAGATTTGTAATCAAAGAGCGACCAGACAGATCAATAACCCCTGAGACTGAGGTCAGTGTTAGAGCAGTTTCAAAGGCAAAATACAGTAGGCAAGAATTAAGGGCACATTTAAACACACACTCAGGCACCCACACACATATTGTTCTGCTGAAAATTCAATGCGTGCCAGATAAAGACTTGCACAGAAATTACTATCTGAAGCAAAGCTCTTATGCCAAAGGCACATGTTTTCATTTGTGATTTTAATTAATGTTTGAAAAACAATAAATGCAGACACTGACTCAGTCGGGCAGATCAGAATACAAATTTTAAAATAATGAAACAATTTTTGAGGATGTTTGTCTTTCATTTCCCTTAAATCTTAATTTGCTGCCTTTTTAAGGCATAATAATTTGTCATTGTGATCATAGTTTAGAAAAAAGTCAAACTGTGTTTTAGTTAGGGGAAATTACAGCCAAGGATAAATGTATTCTTTTGCTATATGCAGTGAATCATTTTCTTGCTGCTTGCCCAGCTCAGCATCACAGTGACAACAGCACCTGATGACCACCCTTCCCAGGGGTGCAAACCACTTCAACTGGCTCCTATTGAGTGTGGAGAGGCAGTAACTCAACGTCAGGATCTTCCTGGATCACTGCGCTTCTTGTTCACAGGCAGACACAGGCTTCCCTGCAGAGAAACCTCATTTCAGCCACTTTTATCCCCACGCTTTGTCTTTGTCACTCACTACCCAGAGTTCACAACCACAGGTGGGGGACAGAGCGGATATCGACCTTTAAACTGAGCAACTCTTCACCCCTGGTTTACCAAACTTCATCTCTTTGTTTAAAGCTGCGAAAGTTGCAAAGCTCTTGCCTCTTTTGTTTTTTTAGGCATTCGGGTAACCTAAAATAATTTTTTGCTGCAAAAGCGGCCTCTGTGAACAGACTGTTTTATGTCTCTGTACTGTTTTTTTAAAAGCTGCCTGTGGTTAACAGGTGGAAAACCACACACACGCACAAAGAAACCCAAAACAAAACATACACATAATCAGTCCTGGCAGCCCAGATCATCTCTACCCGAAAGGGTTAACCTCTTAATTCACTTTCAATCAGGGGCACAGATTATCTGGCCTAACTCTGCTGGAGTGGACTCAATCTTGGGCCAAAGAGCGAAGTAGAGCTGGGATTTCTCCCAGGAGGAATCAATCACTTTGCCAAGCTCCTCAGAGCTAGCCTTCACTTGGACTCAGCTGCTGCACTCAGTCCCCTCTTCTTGTCCAATCTCATTCTGGATGTGGCAGCAGGTCATAAATACACAGACCAAAATCACTGACCTGACTAGAGGAATGTCATTGGTTCGGTCAGTGAGTATGAATTTGGGGAATTTCAGGTGAAGGGGCTGTAAATCCTCGCAAATATTCAAAACAAGAGCAGATGTTAGAGGGTCAGCGTCTCTCTGCCAAATCTTATTCACGTAATTTCAACAATGCAAGCAGAGGTGCATTCAGGTCAGTGGGATTCTGCATTTGCGTGTGTGCGTGGAGGCATGTTTGTGTTTGTGAATGCTGCCTGATATCTGAGAAGAGCACTGGGAATGACACACAGCCACAGGGTAACAGTGTGCCCTATGGATTAATATGCACATCTTAATATTTCTCTCCACTTGCTTGTATCCTGCAGCAGATTACTACGCTGTTGTTATGACGACAGCACAATATCATTAAATCGTGGGATTAGAAAGAAATTTGTCTTGCATTTCAAAGAAAATCATTAATCAGACCACAGGCTGGAAACACAAACCTCAGTGCAATGGCTTTACTATTGACTGATGCAAAGTGTTCTGATAAAAATAAATAGTTTTACTCCACCGAGTGATGTGCATTTAAAAAAACAAAAACAAAAAAAAACAGCAGGGGAAAAAGTCTGTAAAGTCAGCTGTGAGTTTCTACGTGTTGCAGAGCTATATTTATATTAAATTCACTTTTAGCCAATGGGGCCTTTTAGATTTTAGTTATTTGTCTTTCTGCTCCATTTATTAGATGCATTATTTATGAAGTCAAGTAACCAGAGAACCCTGTTGACATGTTGCGATATGAAAATCAGTGAATCATTTACCAATTACTTTCTTGTTTATGGAAGAGTGCGCCCCGTAAGTCCTCCACTAACTGATAAGTTGACATAGACAAGATACAACATGTCAGTAATTTGTGAAACCGGTGAATGTGGCTGGCAAGACAAGTCCTGCTGGCGCTCAAGCATTTAACTGCAAGGCATTGATGGTGAGGCCCATTAGTGTTCAAGTGCCTTAAGTAACAGTTTAAATGCATGGAGCTAATCCTTCATGAATACGCTTCAATATGCCGTACGACCTGATGATTCCAGTTGGTTCCAGTGTCTTTTCATGCTTCGCATGTTTCATTGCAACAATGAATTTTTATGTAATTCAACCTAAACTATTTTCCCTTCCATCCTCAGCAAGACTGGAGAGTAATTACAGTGTTTTCCTTTCTCCGTTTCATTTCCTAAATGCCACTTTAAGCACAAGAAGAAGGGAGCTGGAAAGGCTTTGCTGTTTAATTTTCATAAAAGGGATCCAGATCATCAGAATTGCATGGGTTCGTCCACTTCCCTGCCTGTTTTTAATAAAGTTTGTGACACCTAAACAAACAGAACTAAAAACATACATTCAGGTCTCTCCTTGGCTGGAGGAATAATGAAAATCATAAAAAGGTTGTTACTCTCTGAGTCTGCATATCTTGAGTAATTAAGTCTAAGGCTTTTAACTTGATAAAAGAACTAAACTAAAATATCATTTTTTGTAAATTTCTTCACTTTACTTACCTTCAGCAACTCAGACATCTGCAGTCACGACTTACAGTATGAGAACTATACTAACAGATTTGACAATCAAAAGAGACTCATCGCAGTTTCTTGTAAGGACTTTTAGATCATGAGGACTGTAAGAAACTTTAGAATATAGTCGACCAACATGATCTTAGTGAATTTAATACTGTTGAATAGATCAGTAAGTAATATGTGCAAGAGCTGACTTTAAAAACTAAAAATGCTTTCAGTCTGGCGAGAAGTCATTACTCAAGACCAAATAGCTCAACAGACAAGAACAGCATAACATAGAATATCTCTCACCTCAGTGTGAAACTTTCCAAGGTGGACGTACTAGCAAGAAAGACATAGAACGTTGCGACATCACCAGACTTGAGGGGCTTTGAAGAAGTCTGGATCACCACAGCGCCTCCCAGCCTCAGCCGAAGAAAGGTGGGATTCCCTGGTGGACTTTTGAGCAGGCTGACACTTCCTACCCTCCTCATCGGTGTCCCTGATCCACCAGTGTCTCTGCCTCGTCCCACTCCTACTCGTTGCAGGCTATCCTGTGGGGTGCACTGGCCAGTCTGGTCCCGGCGACTCTGGAAGTAGACTTCCACAAGGTTCCCCTGAAGTCCCTTAATCCCGTCAGTGCTTTCTGCTTCCCTGCTAGAGCTTCCTGATCTACTGGCTGAGCTGAACCAGGAGGGTTCTGGCTTAAGCTGTGCCACACAAAAGCCGCCAGGAGACACCAGACAAGCCCCACGAACTTCTCTGGTCTCCCAGAAGGCATAAGCCGTGACACAGTGAGCTCCATCCTTAGCCTTAGCTCCATCATTTTTCCTCCCATTATCTTCTAGAGAGCCCATTGTTTCTTGCCAAGCAGTGATATTGCTTTCTGTGGGCATGTGGAAAAGAATCTTAACTACTGGGGATGAGGAACGAACCTGGCGGCTCAAAATGACTGGCAGTATCTTGCGCCCACTGAGGAGCAAATCTAAAGGAATAGAGGCATCTAGAGTCAGGGGGCCAAATGAAGCATTGACAGATGGCTGGAGAAGCCCAGCACCAGGTCCAGTGATGAGAAAAGTCTGAGTCTGAGCTTTCAGGCTAGAGTTCCCAGATGGCTGTGGACTGTCCTGTCTCACAAACACGTGGTCCACATTGAGGACCTGAAACTTGATGGTGGGATAAACTGGAGATGGAGTGGTGAATGTCCCAGTGTCTTTAGCCATTCTTGGAATCTCAGCACCTGTGAAATGATGAGTTTGGGGAATTAGGACTTTAGAGAAATTAGGTAGAAATTTTCCATATATATGCTTTAACTCCAAGGTTCAGTTTTAGGTTTCAAATCTACCGACAAGCACAGTTACTGCTCACAAAGCTAGTTTGCTACTGTGACTGCAAACAGGATGACAGGAGGATGAAGGGTTGAAAAGAGATCAGAGTTGGAGAAGCAAAGCAAAGGGTCGATGCCATGAGGTTCAGGTAGGCGCCAAAAGGACAGAGTCAGGATCACGACACTGATGATGACAGTTGGCTGTCTTGGCGAGCAAGACTCAAAACAATTAAATGACTTCATTTAGCAAACATGGTTTATTTCTGAATATAGTTCCTGCATCAAAAAGAGAAAAGAAAAAAACAGCCTTTTAATTTTCTTTCACTGAATTTTCATTCTCCCTTACTTTTCCTGAATACACGATTCACGTTTCCTAAAGCAAAACACTGTGCGGCTTGAAAAAGGAAAGACAAACAGGGTAATTCTTATTGCATATCATACGACCAGATGGTAACAATTCCA
Source organism: Pundamilia nyererei (assembly GCF_000239375.1). Classification (NCBI taxonomy): domain Eukaryota; kingdom Metazoa; phylum Chordata; class Actinopteri; order Cichliformes; family Cichlidae; genus Pundamilia; species Pundamilia nyererei. Next base: position 4,355,280 of record NW_005187433.1, on the reverse strand, counting down.
GTAGGCATACAAGTTGCTGATTAAATTTTCAGCCAGATTAACCATGGCATGTGGCTTTATTACAGAGAATTATACACATCACTATAACGTTCAAGCTCTAAAACACGAGGAAATTAGGTCTGCGTCATTTCTGTCCTGCGACGGATATTCTATTCTCTGCTATTCACTACATCTATCCGAGCCAGTAAAGGAAATGTGGCATCCGAGTGCTAAAAAGCCTGTCTGGTAACTTCTGTGGGATGACTGTTTGTCCAGATAGAACGCCGTATATGACAGATCACTCTTCCCGCTGCCAGAGACACTTGGTAATTTGCCCTCCTCCATGCTGAAGTGCTCAAAGATTAATATGAATTTTTGAATATGACTTTCCCTCACCTCACAAAAAAAAAAACTTTTAGAAAAGAAAATATTCCTCTCCTTCAGACGCATTAGAAGTGGTATATTATTGTTTTCTGATTCCAAACCATATTTCATGAATAAATTTATATTTAAATTAGATTACTTGCTGAATGGAAAAGAAAATCAGATGTCAGGGTGGATATTAAACAAAGACACACAAGAAAAGTGTCTTATAGATCCCAGAGATCAGACTAATGATGTAAGGAATTTCACATGCAGGCCAATATAAAAGTTTTAGTTCTACATTATTAGTTTGTGTCTGCAGGTTTAAGATAAAACAAAAGCACACCAATGAAATCATTTGCCATTTCCAGCTATAATTCTCTCTGTCTGGGACTAATAATTATTTAATTTAGCTGACAGTGCACTGTACACTTATAATTCACTGTTAGGGTGTACAATCAATGTTGTTAATCATGTTAGTCTGTGAACAGACATTTGAAGATCTATGAATTGATTTCTTTTTGCATTTGGTGCACACATTTCAGCTAATTAGATTTTGATGCTGATTCACTTCTGAGGTTGCTGAATTAGTACTCAAACTGTTACAACCCGACTGTAGTGCAAAGATTTTATACAATGCAATTAAAAAAAATCTAACAAAAATATCATAAATGTTGGCTTTGGCGGCAGCTGTGTTTGCTCTCCAGTTTAAGAACCATCTACTTTATTTTACCATCATTATTCTGCTCAAACCAGCACGGGAGAAAAGCTCGAATCTTATCCTTCTTTTTAAATCTAAAAATAGGATAATTGTTCATTATGAAGGGACTTATGCCCATACTGTCGCAAGATTATAAATGCAGCTTGTTTAAATATTTCCTGTGAAACTTAATGCAATTAATGGAAGCATAAAACATAAAGACAGAAATAATCCACAGTATTTCTTAGCTGTAGCCTCAGAATTATCCCGCTGCTCATGAAAACTGCTGCTTAACAGAATAATGTATTGATCAGAAAGTAATCTGGTCAGACCTGGCAGGATCCCTTTAAGTATATAAACCAGAGATATTACAGAAAAAAATGACACATATGGCAATTTTGAACAACTGCTATAAATGGCAGTTCTAACTCAGAGAGGCTCACAGACACATTAGACAGCAGACTGTGACTGGACTAAAAGATAAGGCTGTCATGCATATTCATGGTGATCAAGCAGGAAAGATATCAAAGGCTGAACCCTATCACTTAGACACGCAGTCAGAACACAGCCGAGTTCCACAGTTGCAGACATGCAGCAGTCACACATGCATGTGTGATGGAAAAAAAATGCACCCACAGATAGCATGGGTAGATATAAACCCAGGCAATCTCAAACAGTAGTCTTTCGCATACTGTCGGTATCACAGAGGGACAGACTGCTTTCTGTGGCTCCCAATGCAGGTTATCTTTAAACAACCAGAGAAACAGCTGTGCAACCTCAGCTTCAGGCCTCTTTAATCCCACAGATGAGGCTTCCTGATGCACACTGGAGAGCATGCTGTCACTTTCATTTAGACTGAGGGATAACAAAATGGGCTTAGGCCATGGATGGAAACCACAAAACTACAAAAATATGAAACACAACTTTATATCTTCATGAGCCAGTCAAATACAAAAAAAAAAAAAGTCATGACAAGCAAATATGACAACTCCATAGCAATTTTGGGGCCTGCTTAAATTTTGTGCTGATAAAAGCCAAAAGGAAACAAAAGTATATTGGATGTGCGTAATAAACTACGGCAGAGTCATTTAATGTGCCTATGTGTATGTGCTTGCACTATCAAAGTATATACAAGAGTATAAAATAGCTACACATTTTATCTTCATTACTCGTCTCTTGTAAACACAGCTGAAGAGTCTGAGCTAGTTCCAACCCAGTTGTTTTCATATTTAAAGCTTTCCATTTACGCGTTTTTTGCGTCTCATCCAGCAGACCACTTCAAACCAATGCATTAATAAAAGCTGAAACTGATCATCATTCATCAAAAGCAATCATAAATCTCACCTTCAAAAGCTGTTAAAACTGCCATCGCGACAACCGGAAACAGAAAACGAAGGGGAAACATCATTTTAGTGAAGTTGCAGGTTTTGGTCTCCAGTACGCACGGAGGTAAGTTTTGGTGACTGCACGCACACGGTAGGAAAACAGCGCTGGAAACAAAGCATTACATTGCCGAGTGTCTTGGTTCCTCTGAATGTAGAGGCTCAACTAGGAAAAAAATAGTTTTAAATGTACTTCCCTGTCCTCTAAGTGATGACAGTTTTTTTCCCCCCTCCGACATCAGTGCTCTAGCTGGCACTGTGGGACAGCATCAGACACGGCTCTTACCATGATAGAAATCAGTAAACATGTGCCGCGGGGCAGATTAACTAGACCCACGTGGGTATAATCGGAAGGGCCGCAGGCAAATTAAATGCATACAAGGTCGGGGATCAGTGATTTCTACATGCGCATTTTAGTTTTGATTGAACAAATTAAGGATGGATAGACCTTCTTGACTTGAGCATATAATAATCATAGATTTCTACAACTCACTTGTGGATGAGGGGGGGAAAGTAACTGAGTAAATGATTTTTTTCTTACTTAGTCGTACATGTGCACGGTACTTTCAGACGGCCTTTAAGGGTGGCATTGCTTGACTTTTGGTCTTGAGTGGAGAAAAGAAAACTGTAGGGCTTTTTTTTTTTGCCAGCTGGCAGCTTTATGTTCTCACTCATAGACAGCGTTACACATCACTTGGAGCGTAGGAAGGAGCAGATGGATACAGTCACAAACGCCTCGTGATGTCACAGCACACATACACTTGGTACAAAGCATCAGCAGTCACTCAAATTAACTCTAGTCTTTTAGGCCCATAAGTCCCTGTTAAACAAACGTATCGTTTATTTTTTACAATTTGAGATCTCTACGTGGAGCTGCATGCTAAAATATTTTACAGGGCTTTTTTTTTTTTTTACATATTAGAGATTAGTGAGTTTAGACTCTAAGTTGAGCTTAGATGTATTTTTCTGTGCTACTGCAGGCCCTCGGGCCATATTTAATTTCTTAACACTCAAAATCACAGAGGTAATTTGTAACTCTCTCTTTGTCTCTCTTTTCTTTTCTTTTTTTTAAGTGTATCACTAGATCTGCCTTGACCTAAAATTTTATAATGAGATAGGCTGAACCGTTCAAAGGCTAAACTGGAATAGCACGGTGTCCCTTGCCATAGTATGTGTCGTGTAGCCAAAGCAAGGCCAGGGGGAAGATTGCATTTAGAAACTATGGAATCCACCTGCTGTTCTTTTGCCCAGAGGCATCACACTAAGTGCTGGCATCAGTTTTATGGTAAAGAATACCAGGGTTTAATGAGCTTGGTCAGACTTTTCTTCACTAGTTCGCTTTCCAACACCGTCTTAAATACCCGTTCTCTAAAGCAATTACTGGCGCAGTATGTCAGATAAACTCACTGCACTCAATACCCTAGTGCATGTTTTATTACGAGGTGGCACCTGTGCCAGGGTGACAGCATAAAGCATGCAGGTGTCACTGGTGAATAAATAGTTTCCCACTTTACAACAGAGGCTGATTAACTACATGTTATTAAATATGTGCCTCAGAGAAACACTTAAGGATCTGAAACAGTCTGCATTGTATAAATACAGGGAGTGCAGAATTATTAGGCAAGTTGTATTTTTGAGGAATAATTTTATTATTGAACAACAACCATGTTCTCAATGAACCCAAAAAACT
>NW_005187433.1:4315882-4349288 GCF_000239375.1 Pundamilia nyererei | reverse complement strand
CACACCTGATATAGGGTGTTGATGTCATTAGACCACACCCCTTCTCATTACAGAGATGCACATCACCTAATATGCTTAATTGGTAGTAGGCTTTCGAGCCTGTACAGCTTGGAGTAAGACAACATGCATGAAGAGGATGATGTGGACAAAATACTCATTTGCCTAATAATTCTGCACTCCCTGTAGTTGAATCTGATTTTGCCTGGTGTTCCCCTCCAATGCATTTTAAAGTCAGTGAGTTTCTATTCGAGCAGCTTTGTTTTGTTGTTTTTGGCTGGATGGGATTGCCAACACTGACACTGCAGATTATTTAGTCAGGTAACATCTCCAGATCTCAGTTGTTTTTCCAGACATGCGACCTGCTGCTAGTGCCATTAGAGATGACAAAGATGTGGCTGGAGTCACCATCTGTGACTGCAGTACTGGATATAGAGCTGCTGCTACCAGGTGGTGCAAAGGTTTTTAGAGGTCATTTGATGTGAAGCAGCGGTCAGGACACTAATCCATTTAATAATTTATTACATTTCTTTTTAAATGGAAGACTGCGCCTCACCGAGCTGTTGAAACAGATAAATAGCAGAAGAAATGACATCCAGTGTTTTTATCTACACTTGCTGGCAATGTCTGGCAAGTTATTACATGTACAGTATGTTGTCTTTGTAGTAATTGGTAAGTGTTTGCCTTTCGATTGTTGTAAACATACATGCTAAAAAAAATTAGCTGTTAAGCATATTAAGATCTGTTGCAAATTATAAATGACACTGGTTTTAAAACATACTCAGCTCTTGTCTGATGTTTCAAGCATGCAATTCCTTTTGCATTAATAATTAATTATACATAAATAATTATATTTGTTATGTGCATTCCATCTGTTGTTAGCTTCAGTGCCTGCTTTGAAGCGCCTTGAGGCAACTTATGTTGTGATTTGGCGCTATATAAATAAAATTGAATTGAATTGAATTGCTTTTCCAGATCTGTCACACTAACTCATCTATAACTCATCTCTTCATAGATGTGACACTTCAAAAGTTTACTAATCTTAAATCTCTCATTTTTATGAGAAAGATGCTGGCAATAAAAGCTGAAGTTTTCTTCCTCCTCAAGTGCTGACAAAGGTCCTGGGGTCCTCTCTCTAGCAAAAAGTTTTAAAACACCCAGAGTCGACCAAAGAACTAAATGTAGACATTAATAGACCGGCAAGCTCAAAGAAATACAAAGAACAAGGCAGAGCACTTTAAAAGCTAAAATGTTAAGACCACTAAGAACAGCCTAAGGCCATTGAAAACATTTATGTCTTAAGATATCTCTTAAAAGTGTCAGTGAACGCAGTAGTGCCACAGATAACTGAAACAATCTTTTAAAAGTGGATACAAGTGGCAAAATTTGCATATTTGTCCCTCTGGAGCTATTAAATTGAAAACTCCCATTAGTCACTTGAAATCTGGCCATCATGCAGCATGGGGTCCGTGCTGTTTTTTCCTACAAAATTTCAACCAATTGGATGCATTTAGAAGGTTTTACTCTTGATTTATATGCTTTTCACTATAAGTAAGTAAACGTCTTCAGAGATTCTTTGTTCCGCGTAAAACAAAATAACTGCAATGACACATTTGTTATGTGTTTTTCCTTTGGTCCAGTGATAGCTTTAGCTGCATGATGCTATGCAGGTCAAGGGATTGACCTTTTACCCCTTTTTACCTCTTTTACCACTATGATATATACAACCATGAGTTTTAACATTCACTGGGTGCCAATTTTTTCCAGTGAGATTCAATGAATCTTATGTATTCAGTGCATGAAGACTCCTTTATCCTTGACTCAGCTCTGAGGCGGCCAACAATGTCTTTGGACAGGTTCAAACCCACAACCGTCTTGTTTTAAGACAACTAATGACCACTGTGCTGGCAGGCTATCTCCCATAACTTCACTCTCAAGTTTGTGAGGTTAGTTAGTGTTCTGCCCTTTTCCTAGTTTAGTCCTGCAGTCCAGTTTATCGAACACCTTTTTACTTTCACCTAACATTCAGTATTTTTCACTGCAAGCTGCATCCACAGATACATTGTTAACATTCACACGCACATGCAGAGATGGATGCATCAGATGATACTTGGGGTTGAGTACTTTGCCCGAGGATATTTCAGCATAAGTTTGCAAGAGCTGGGCATTGAACAACAGACCTTCTAAATAACAGACAATTGTACATCATAAAGAACAATATTTTCTATGACCATGATTGAGACATGAGTTACCAGTGAGGACTATAAAGACCCATAGACCCCACTCCCCTGTTTGCAAACTGGTAAAAAGTAATTTCAGGCTTTTAAAGTCAACTTCTACATGGTTGAGTATGCATGATATGACACTAAGACAAGAAACAAAAGTGGCGGGACTTCTTTAGTCTAGTTTACTTTACTTTACTGGGGGGGAAAAATCATATTTTCTTGCTTTTGTTGACAGTCATCTTTTAAAATGGCCACCGATTTTAGTTTTCAAATTGATAATAAGCTTAATCAAAAAATATCAAAAACTGTATGCACCACTTGTATCCACCCATGAATGATGTCTCTGCAATGTTAAGTTATATGCTGCACTACAGATCATATTGATGTTGTATTTGCCAATACAAAAACCATGATCCTCATTACTCACTAACCTGGAACAGTTAAAAGCAGTTGATGAGAGCAGACTACCCGTGTAATGCTTTTTTCTTTTTCTGGTACTAGTTAGAAGACTTGCAACTGCATTGTGCACCAGCTGCAGATGAGACAGTGCAATATCCAGGCATAGTGAAATGCAGTAATCCAGTTATGAGGAGATTAGCATGGTGGTGTTCATGACATTGAAAGAGGGAGAGAATGGATTTTACTTTGGTGTAGTTCCTCAGCTTAAAAAAAGCAATTCAAGCATCCTGTTGATATAGTTGCCAAATTTTAACATGAAATAACCCTAATCTCCAGTCTGCATTAAAGAGAGAAAACGTTTCTTAATTGTCCTTAAGATTGGAGTAATAGAAGTGGAGTCATGCAGATTAAATGGCATTATTCGTGTGTCATCAGCATACAAATAATAAATACAAATAAGCTGATATTATCTTTGTGGAAAATCAATCCAAAGGGAGTGCAATGGCATCCAGGAAACCTTTAGGTACACTACAATTGCATGAAGAAAAATCCCTGATCTTTCCAGAACAGACTCTGGCTGTTAACTATGAGGAAAACTGCCCAAGGACATTACCTCAAATGGCAACCAGCCACACACTCTCATATACACACATCTAAACTGGCTTGTGTGTCTTTCGACTGTGGGAGGAAACCAGAGTACATGGACAGAAGCTGGAGCATGAATATGGAGAACATGAAAACTCCACACAGAAAGACACTGGCTGACTAGGAGGTCTGTTTCCAAAACAGAAAATATAGAAAAACAACAAATAGGGGTTGCATACAGTTACACGGTTACATACATATTACATGATCACCAGGTCAATGAAAAGTTCAATTTTCCATCTCATGAGTTTGTTCATACTGCTTCTTATTCATCTTGAGCCAAAAAGTAATAAAGTTTGCTTTCATCGATGTATAAAGCAGGGCTCAAATCAACTCAACTCATTTTTAACCTGTTGGGGATTCACCCATATGGCAGGGCTCACATGAACAAAACGAATGAATGGAAAAAGCGGCCCAAAAACAACCAAGTCAATTGCAGCCATATGCAATCCCTCTGAGTGGAAATCATTGCAAACTGCTTCTGTATTCTCTGCTAAAATCTCTGGGGAGTACTCAAGTGTAGTCTCCGAACATAAAGCTGTCGTCACACCTGCGTAATGACACTTACAGTAGTCCTATAGCTGGCTAAAGAAAAGCCAGGTTCTTCAACAGTCATTGCACTGGAGCTCCCAGAGCTCTTCAGCCTAGTCATGCACTGTGGATGTCTCCCATTTCAAGCAGTCTTAGCCAAAGATAAATCACCAGGGCAAGGCCTGTATCCTGGCCTCTTCCCTTCACTGACGTCAGCCAACAGCCATCCTCTTATGACAAATGAATGCTCTTTTTGGAGTGTGGCTGCCATGAACATCAGTTTTCAGCCCCTGTGGGATGCCTCCATTGAGTTACTGGCCAGGTGATATATCCTCCAACCAGCAACCTTCCCACAGAGTGCTGTGTCGGACAGGTTAGAAGCTTACCTCCAACCACCTGCTGGGAACCCCATTAATGTTGGAGGGGATGGATGGGCGCACAGTTGAACTATTTGTTCAGTGTGATCAAGCTTTTTTGTTGAAAGTTTCTCACCTAAGGTGAAAAGAGACTACATACAGCTCCAAAAGATAACATACCATCCGGCTATATTTTGCATTTTCTGGCGCATAAATTCCATTAATACTTGTGCGGGTAGTGTACATCTGTGGCATTTTAAGCCAGACAAGAAATTATTCCTTTTTCTTTTTTTTTTCTCTTGCAAGGCTGGGTTACTGCAGGCAAATTAAGCAGGCGCCTCTAGGGACTAAGAGCTGCAGGTTTACAGTGTAGCAATTAGTTTCTGATCATTTGATTAATGTGAATTTGTTTGGTAATTACTTATGCTTCATTAATGGGGCCTTGAGGCAGTTTAAACATTTGTACCTAAACTTGAATTATTCTGTTCTTTAGATTGTCAAAAACAAAAAGAAAAACTGCTGTGAAAAAGTCTACTTGCACAAGAAATGGGAGAGGAGAGCAGTACATACCTTATTGCTCTTGTGTTGTTGGGCAGTTTTGTTTTATTGTCTTCTGGGCTCTCTAAGTTGGTAAATCATCATATACATGTGACATATGTAATAAAACGTTCTTTTTACAGCACATCTTTAAATATATTCAAGCCAAGAGACTTCAAAAGAAATCCCTGACTCTTTGCATGACAAAAGTTCTGTCAGTACATCAAAGTCACATTAAAATATTTCACCTGGAAGATCCGTGCTGTGATTTGGGGGCAGGAGGGTCAAATGGACGTGGAGTGTTTAACTGGCAGTCTGGTTTTGTAAAATATTCAGAAAGGCCAGCAGAAGATGAATGTCTCCTTATGCCCCCCTGTGGTGGGGAGCCAGGCAGGACGAAAGCGAGTGATAGAGAGGTTACAACTGGCAAGAATTTTAAACATCCATTGGCCCAGGGGACTCCGGAGACATACAGCTCAATATAGATCAGTTGGATAGCGAGGAAAAAATAAGAGCAAGAGCAAGCTGAGGAGAAAGAGCGGAGAAGAGGAAGAGGTGGATGGAGGGGTGGGGAAGTAAAGGAAGGGGGCCGTGTGAGAGAGGTAGGCAAGGGGAAGAACAGGAAAAGGCAAATATATTAGAAGCAAGAAAACATGGATTCATTGATATACAAATTCAATCTCCTCTCTTTCTTGCCTCCCTGAGAACAGAATGAGCATTTCAGAAAAACTCTTGTGAAAGACTGCAGTATTTTCCAACCGTGCTGCTCAGTCTTCAAAGTTTTGGGGGGGTGGGGGGATTTTCCCTTGTTTGAGTCAATATTCAGTTTAAGCGAATGATGAAATATCTATGCATGTGTAAGATGTTGCTAGAGGCAGGGAGGAAAAGGGCTGAAGGACTTTTCCTCAAGTTCAGCCATTTGAGATTTTTGTGGTATAAAGCTTCTCTGTGACACCCAATTAAAAGCATTCCTGAGATCTACTGGTTTGTTAGTGCATGTATGATATAACTCATTACTTAACTACACTCTACATGTACTATCAGCATCCAACTAAAAATCACTGCTGCCCCCCTGAGGATTGTTGTGTAACAGCATGACAGCAGCTGTACAAACCCCTAATAAGAGCAGAATGGAGGAAATAAAAGGTAAATATTAGTCTGTTGTTTATGCATTTTCGATTTAAAATGTACCTAAGACAATATTCTTGTCACCTTCAAATTCTTTCCCCTCCTGACTCCTATATTTTTGGGGAGCGCGGTGATATTGATACATTTGCATGTGTTTCTGAGAAAGGGGAGAGCAGGGGTGTCGCTTTGTAACTGGGATGAGACAAAAGCACGTGGTCATGTTTGAGCAAACAATTTCCCGATAGCTATAAATAATAATACAGGCATAATAATTCGTTTCCATTCCCTAAATGTTAACTTTAGTTAGCCATTTCTCTAAAGCATTGTTCCTTGTTGAAGACTTTCCTCACTTATCTTTACTGAATCAGAAACTTTGACAACACTGCAATTCAAATTCAAAGACTTTGACTCAATTGCCAAAGCTCACAGAGATGAACCTTTTTCACTTCCATTCCATTAAAGTGAAAATTAATGCAGAGTCAGTAATAACCCAGGCCAGCTGTTGCAGCTGCTTCACTTCTGAATAGTACTTAATAGTACTTCAGTTATTTCCTGCAGACTCTATATTGCAGTTAATGTCTGCATTAGTGTTTTTTAAGCAAAACGTTTAATGTCAACAGTCAGTTCTACAATTATAAGTGATCCACTGTGACTGTCCTTCATAAAAAATTTAAAAAAAATCATTGTTACCTTCTCTTGTGATTTATTGCACCATCTAGTGGCAAATGGTTATTCTGACCGTCTATTTATAATTGGAAATGTGGCAACAAAGGTCCTCTATTTCAACCAAAAACCCTGATCTTTCCCTGTATGTGTGAGACTCAAATGAATGACCATAATTTGTATGGTCATTCAGAGCAAATAATTTCTTGGAACTGCCAACTAGGTCTATGTGACTTTATATTGTCATGTCCCTTCAGCTTTTGGTCACTCATGTAAACTAAAATTATTTTGTTTTGTTTTGTTTTTTAATCATAGTATATTCTGCAAAACCTATGCAAGCATGTGTGCATGAGCTAATATTCTGTCACTGTCATCCTGTTTCTGTCATCCGTTAATAAGGATGAAGCATCAAAGAGAATTTTCCAAAGCTGATTTGGGGATTTTCTATCAAAACAACAACCTGTTGCTGCTGATTACTCCCTGGGTCACTGTTAAATCTAACCAGCAGTTCATGCTCTTTTAAGGAACCTAGTTACCAACACATGGTGCACACTTTGGTGGAAACCTCTCCAAAGTTTGATCATTTTGTTTGTTTGGGCAGAGCAAAGCCATCTTAAAGAGAGTGATAAAGCATTATATTTGCTTTAAAGGCACACTTCAGGATTTTTGTGGAGTAGTCGATGAGCGGCTTTGCTCTGTGAGTTCATAATCAGCCAAAAGAGTAATTGTGGATTGTGATGGTTTACATTTGTAGACTTGGTGATGATGTGTGATGAAGCTGAACCTGCATGTGGAGGTTTTCTTTCATGATAAATCTCCAGATGCCAACATATCTAAATTAATTTCAGTGTATTTCTATTTTTTTTTTCAGTCATACTAATTTGTGGGGCAGAATTTTAGAGAAGCAAATCAGATTCATTGGTACAGAATATAAGAAAATATAATTAGAAATGTTCATTCAGAAAATAGAAATAATATTCATGTGTATCGTGATGTACTTACTGTAGTCATTACTATAGAGTCGCCTAAGAATTATTATTGTTTGCTATATTAACAAGGAACTACTGCAAATCTAACCTGCCATGTAAAGAAAAACACATGACACGAGTTTTTAAAAAATATCAAATTTAATTTGGTTATAAAAGTTGTATTTTTCACATGCACACCCACACATAGTTAATCACCATAAATACTGTCCAGTGATTTCTTTTTCTTCTTCTTTTTCGTTGATTTGTTGTTTTTGTTTTTGTTTTATCTTGATTCACAAAGCAAGCACATACGGTGGGCTTATACATGTGATTTCAAAGGACACTATGGAGAATGCTTGCAGTTTTTTTTGTTTGTTTTTTTACAATGAGAGGAAATCTCAGTGCACTGAAAAAAAAGGCTGTCGTAAAATCAAGTAGAAACATTTACAAATTATCTACAAATGAATTGAAGTACAAAAGAGCTACAGCGTTTCGAAACACTACGCCCATTCACAAGTGAATGATTTGGTATTGGAACACCATATAATTTCAACATTGTGAAAGACTGAAAGTGAAACTATACATAAACAGCTTTGGAAAATAATGAAGTGTAAACTGATTGCCAGCCTAAATTCCCCTTTGGCTAACCTCTCATGTCTTTGCATGCCCTCAGCAATATTCACGAATGAAGGAACCCTGTGCCACAAAACAAACCCACATCCGGCTCATCTGTTAAATGCAACTTCACATAAGAAACACAGAAGATGATTGGGACATAATAAATGTTTATAACTAAATATAATAATAGAAACTTAGTCTTTTTTTTTTTTTTTTTTAAGCTATGCCAGGTAGTAATTATGTTTGTGAGCTCCAGTAATCCTCTCCAAAGCACACAGAATGCTTATAGATGAAGCGGGGTTTTTCTTTCAATAATTCAAGTTCATTTTTAAGACTTTATTTCAATAATGTTGTCAAATTAACACACGCCTGTCACCTTGAAAAGTAAAGCAGTGGGTTGCCATTTAAAGCTAGTCCATTTCTGGGGGATGGATCTCATTACACCAGCCAGTTTGAGCATAAGAAATATATGGAAACGCTTAAATGTTTAAAAGTCAAAACCCAGAAAAAATGGTCTCGTCCATGAAAAGTCAAATAAATTTGTGTTTGCAAGCACAGAGAAAAAATAAGATGTGTTTTCTTCCTTTTTTTGCTTCATTGCAACGGTTTCATTTTGAATTTGTTCAGCTTGCTAAGCTACATTTTCCCCATCAAAGAGGATATCCACACCACCAAAGGATATAATTTAAACCCAGGAAGCCACTTTCAAACTACTAAAAAGAGAAGAGAAAGAAAATGAACTGTCTGGCATTCATTTTCACCAATTACACACAAAAACTCAGCTTCTGATTCTTTTATATTTTTCTCCCTCTGTGAAGCCTGGTCTGTTGTTTGTGCAGCATTAACACTAAGAATTCATTGAATAAGAAACTGACTAATTAGACAGTCGGCTCAACAATCTGCAGGATATTAAGCTTCTGCTGATCTGATCATACTTTAATGGTGGCAATCTTTCAGTGGCATTGTGCAACTAAATTTGCTTTTGAGGACTTGATTAAACATATTAAACATTCAGAGAGTCAACAAATAAACAGAAAAGCAATAAAATATTGACTGTATTAAGTGGAATCACTTCATACTTGTTTTTTATATAGTTCAATATCATGGGAATAAAGTAAAAATCTATTATGTACCATATCTTCTTATATAATAGCTGCATATTAGCTAACATGTTGATTCAGCACAGTATAGTTCTTTATATAATGAAAGTACAGGTCATGATACAAAAATTCATATTTCTCTCCACAGACAGCAGGTAGATGTAACAAAACCAGAGAACAATGCACATCTTAACATTTTGATTTCCAGTTTTTATGAGGCTTTATGAGCATGTCCCTCACTGGTTTCAAAAGAAAGTGCATCACCCAAACCTTAATCAGAAATGTTGGCATTTTGTGGCGTCTACAGTTGCCTGAAAAACAAAAATCTGTAAACTTGAGTCATAATTTGTGTTTGAACACAAGTTAATCATCTACAGAGATGGGCTGCTACAGATGAGGGCAAAACTATTGCCTCAAAATGTTCCCAAGTTGTTTTTTAACAGATCAAGAGATTTTCAACATACTGTTTCTAAACATACTAGTTTTCTTAAGAAAGCATGCATTATTTCTATTTGCCCACAATAACAGAATTATTTCAGAAAACAGAAATGACCAGGGTCGATATTATTTGCAAGCTTAAAATAATGTGTCTTCTTCTTATCGACTTATTGGAAGGGTTGTCTTCCAATTTACTCATTGTATGAAAACTTCAGCAAAAGTTTGAGCTGTCACTTGAAAAAGCATCACACTAAAACCAAAAAATCCGTTTAGACTCAAGAAAAAGAATCGTTGATGCTCACGAAGCAGGAGATGGATATACGAAGTTATCACAGCGTTTCCAAGTGTCAAGAATTGGACCGAGAAATTCAAAGACCGACAAAACAAAGAAACACAGCAAAGATACTGAAGGAAGTGAAAGATTTCCAAAACCCTGGAAAGAAAAACAGTGAGAGGTGCATCTAAAGACCACAGTGAATGACTTAGCCAAGTCAAAGAAGCCAGTCACTAGAACCCTGCACAGGGATGAACTGCGAGGTTGCAAACCAAGAAAAACTCCACTTCATTGCAAAATACATCTTCAAACAACACTGAACTATGCATAGGACAAGGTGAACAACTCAAAGAAGACTGTTCCCACGGTGAAACACAGTGGTGGGAGTACTATGCCGTGGGGATGCTTCAATGTGTCTGGAGATGGGAATCTCATCATCGAGACAGGTTTGAATGCCTCAAGCATTCAACAGCAACACTGGGTCTGAGTCGTTCCTTGGTCTTCCAACAGGACAATAACCCAAAACATACATCACTCCTGGTGAAGAACCCCCTCCTGAAGACCAAAGTGAAAGTTATTGACTGGCCTGTCAAAGCCGTGACTTGAACCTCCCTGAAAATCTATCGTGAGATCTGGAGGAACTGGAGAGATTTGCCAAAGAAAAAAAGGCTCGTGTTGCACAGGAGACATTTGCGAGACTTGTTGAAAACTACAACTAAAACTGCAAAAAAGAAATACACCTGACTATTAGCATCAGAGGGGCTAATAATTTTGACCCTGTTAGTTTTTGTGACATAATTTTGTTTCTGTGTGCAAAGTAAAATAATGTAAGCATACAAAATAAAACCTGGATGTTTGGAAAAGATGTGTTAAAAATTTCTTGCCATGTTTAACAGCACGTTTTTTTTTTTGTTGTTTTTTTAAAAGTGGCATCTTTCATGGGAGACTAATAGTTTTGTCCTCACCCGTCTATAAGGTTGCAAATGTACATTTTGAACAGTTTAACTGCACTCGTCTAATAATAACTAGCTTTGCTTTTACTATCAACGATTGTGTTAGCAAGTTAATAATAACATCATTCACATCTGGGTTACAAATGTGACATTTTGTGGCGATCCACTGTCTTTGAACACCAGTGAACATCACATAAGCTAAACAATGCACAGCCAATGGAGGTAGCAGCACACCACGAGATCACAGGACCAACAATTACATGGCCTCTCCTTCAGAAAAAAAAAAGATAAAGCAAGTGAACAGCAAACATGAAAGGTGCAAAATATGAATGCATCACATACATACATGTAGTATACACGCGCGCACACACACACAGGCACACAAAATATATCATTTACCAGTCGTCCGACAAAACACCCACCTTTGTGCAATAGGAAGATAAACACAAAATTTCGTCTTGAACTAGGCGTTTCATGACAGTTTGACAGCGATGACAACAAACATTACCGCTCTTTGTTTAATTCTCAAAAATGACAAAGCACAAGCGGCCCGTCATGAAAAAAACCCCTGGAGTTAAGTCAACCTTGCAATCAAACTAGGAATGTCGTGCTCATATTGTTTCATAAAGGCCACTGAGACAGCTAAACTTGCCTGGTGTTTCTGACGTTAATGCCCTGTTGCCAATCTGTTCTTTTCTTGCAAAGTCCTTTCATCTCAGAAAAAAAATCCTCTCTGCTGAATCAAAGGTACAAGTGGAAATCTTATTCCCACATATGCTACCATCTCTCTATGATATTGCACTGAATAAAGGATTTTGTAATATTTTTTTAGCAGCCAGCATTACTTCACACAATGCCTCAATAACAGTGTAGTCTTTTTGAGATTTTCTTGGAGGATCATGGTGTCTGTTCCCTTGTAGTGACATCAATACTCCATTTTTTTTTAACATTTTATTTTATTATTTTAATTTCTTTTGCTGAGAAAAGTCTTTTGGAAAGTTTTATAACCAGATGCTTTGATACCTTGCTTAAAAAAAATGTACGAATTACTTTTGCCTAATGATAACAAAAACAGAAGAAATACATGTCATGAAAATCCTAGTTTGTTTTTGTTTTTTTTAATCACCCCCTTGATTTAAAATACATCATAGTTACACGATTTTGTGTCTTCAAGTGACCTCGCTCTTGATTTTGGCACTGCACTGTACATAATCGATTTGTGGCCACCTTTTTTTTAATATATATATCACTGCACTGAAATAGGCTCAAGCAGTCAAGGAGACACAGCTCACATCCTCTCTGTCATGTGTTGTTAGATCAGAGTTGATTGTATGAATGCAATACACCGAGCCCAGCATGAGCACTTACTGTACATTAATTTTGTTTCTGTGTTCTTTTATTTCACAGGGGAGAGTTTCTTCAGGAGTTTCTTTCCCTTGGAAAGCAGTCCTTTCTTCTTCTTGTTTGCCAGATCTTGAGAGTCCCGGGGGTCCACTGGGACGTGGGGACCCCTTGTAGGGCTGAGGGGCCTCATGGTTCCAGGGAGGAGGGGGCGAACAATCGGGGACGGCGCCCGGACGGGTGTGGTGTCATTGTTGACGGCTTCGGTAGTTTCTGTGGTAGCCTGCGAAGAGAAGTGGTGGGGAGGTATGGAGGCATGGGGCAGCATATTACAAATGAACCAACTCTTTCATACTGAAACTCTAAGCCTTTCCCTCTGCGTTTCCTCGGCTAAACGCTGTTTAAAAAAACCACTTCATCTGCTTTAAGTTTGATCAGATTCCTTGAGTAACACAAAGAATGAAAATTAGCTCCCTTTCTAGCCTATTTCAGAAAAACAATTTTGTTTCTTAATAGATTTACAATAATGTCCCTCACTGTATTCATAATTTTCAGCTATTTTCCTTTTGACTTTTTTTTAATATGTTCAGAGCCAGATTTTCTTATACATTTTTAAAGTGGTCTCAATTGTTAGTTCTTCAGGCTTTCTAAAGCCCTTTTAAAGTTGTTTAGACATTGGCTGCTTTTTCCACTCATTTACAGTCCAGCCCTTGTACCTGACCATATTAGGTGTTATTTTCTTAAGCCACTTAACACTGACTCGTTAATCTTTCAAGCATAAATAACTCGAGGGATGAACTTAGCACTTTGACACTTCGAAAAAATACATAATTTGTTATTTCTTTTGTTGAATCCAGGTGAAAAAAAAGCAAAAATAACACAGTTGACAGACATAAAACAATCTTTTTTTTTTCAACGAGAAGGTCATTCCCTTTTGCTTTATAACTGCTGAAATAGACTTCCACTCTCCGCAGCCCTGAATTGAGTGACCGGAAGAAAAGAGATGGAAGGTGATTGCCAAAGAGCTACTAGCCAAAAAAATGGCATATCTCATGGAGTGTCCTTAAAGAAATCTGAAGTAAGTGGACAACTGGGGGACAAAAGAAGTGTCAGGCATAAAAAAAAAAAACTTTCTACAGCAGAGGAACAGTTTCTTAAATGCGTGTCTTTAAGAAAAAATCCACCAGAGACCTGAGAGATCCATCTACTGTTCACTGAAGCCTCATCAGATATCGCCTCAATGGAAGGGCAGCTGTCAAAAAGCCAGTCTTAAGAAAGGGAAACGGGGAGTAAAGACTGAGGTATCCCATATTACACAAAAAGAACTGTACTGGAAATCAGAGGAAAAGGGTGTTGTGGTGCGATCCAAATTTGAAATTTATGTTTTAAGATGTTGTCATCAATGTGTACAGGGGAGACCAGGAAAGAGTCGGTGTCGATGAGCATCTGTAAAGCAGAGAGGCTGCAACTCAACATTACTGAAGCTGTGTGGGTTCACATTAACACAGAATGTAACAAAAGGAAGCAAACATCCAAAGAAGAGCTTTAAATGTGCTTCAAGAAGCCTTTGAGAACTATTCCTAAAGATTACTTTGAAAATGACAAGAAAGCTTGGGTAAGAGATTTCAGGCTGTGTTGAAGAATAACGGCAGTCAGACCAAATGTTTAACTTTAAACCTCATTAGAATTATGCAAACTGCTTTCTCCTTTACATAGTTTATTTCCTTTGTTTGCAGATATTTCAGTAAATCACTCCATATCCCATTTTCCTGGCAAAATATAAAGACTTTTGCACAGTACTGTAGTTTACATTATTGGTGGTTATATCTCAAAACCCCTGAAAACAAATTTATGAGGAATGAAAAAAAATCTTAATTTTGGGTGTTTTGGGTTCGATTATGTTTGATTGACAGCATGTAAATAACTCACTTGATGTGGCATGCTTCAGATTCAAGGATTCTTTCACAGATCAAAAGGTAACTAAAAAAATAAAGGTTTCTAGTTCTATATGAAATATTCAGTGTTTATTTTCAGCAATTGATAATATTAACTCTTAATATAAAAGTTTAATATTTTCTATACTATTTTACATTATTATTTCTCTGGAGTAAAAACTGATATTTCAGAGTAAAGCCGTCCAAACCTAGGTACTCTGCCTGTTAATCTGGATAAAACTGATAGTAAAGATGTTTTTACACACGAATACATGACTTCAGATAAAATTCTTCTTTTCCTTCAGAATTATTTTCACCTTAATCCTAACTGCCATTTAACATAGTCCCAACCTAAAAAAAAAGAAGTAATTTTTTGTGTTATTTAGGCTTGCTCTGTGTCCCTGTACATAATGCATGTCCTCATTAACTGAGTCCACAAACAGTTTAGGGTCTGCAAAACATTGTGTAATGCCTCGTCCACACTCTCTCACACACACAGAAATCAAACTGAGGAAGAAGCCATCAAATGCTGAGCACAACATCAGCACACCACAGAGCTGAAGAAGTCCATCATCAGTAGGCCATGAGGGAGTATACAGTACAGTCAGATACGGTACAACACCCAGGGACACAACTGTAGATACCAGGCTTCCCATCTAATGCAGCAGCTGCTATTTCGGATAAAGATATCGTCCTATAATGAAATCTGAAATCCAAATTGTAACTATAACACCTATGGATGACAGAAGAGAAGCTACCCACTAATGTGAGTCAAATATTTTAGTGAGTCACTTAACAGAGAGCTAAAAATCAAACAAAGAGACAAATCTGCCTGATTCGAATCATGAAACAAGTCAATGACTTGAAAAGCGCCTCCGTAATATTGCATGGCATTTAAACAGCTTCTGCTGCAACAAGCTGTGTGCATTAGCACAGCGAGTCTGGTATCTCAAGTTGCCAACTTACTGTACAAGGCAGACAGAGCCATTTATGGTGTGAAATGAACAATCTTCCTCTGCTTGTTTGTTTTGTTTTGCCAAGCGGGTGAGGAAAAACAAAAAAGAAATCAGATGTGGCAGCACTGTCACTGTCGGTAAAACCCACACCACTATGACAACTGAAAACAACAACACCACCAACAACACACATGAACACAGAGCATGAATGTGTTTAATATCCAATTGCTTTCTTTTTATTGTTCCATTGTAACAACAGTACAGTATGGACGTCTCAGTGCTGCGGTTAGTTTTTTTTTTTTTTTTTTTTTGTCTCTCGAGCTCAGAGCAAACATGGCATATCCACTGTCACCAGGGCTGAAAAATAGATCTGATGTGTGTGCAGTATACATAAAGAAACAAAGCCTCTTCAAGGAAATACAGCAGTCGAGCCAAGAAAGTTGCTAGAAAATGTATCAAGTTTGAAAAAGGCATGCTTTTGTCTTTTTGTTCTCAATATAATTTCTTTCAGTGTCATTGGGTAGCAATTGTTATGTGTTAATAAAGCACTTAATATATTTATCTTTAATAATACAATACATAACCACAATTTGATTTTGTGTTTCAGTGCAAAGAGGCCCCAAATTATCTTGTGTAAAGAATGAGCCTTTTTCAAGTCCTCCCTTAACCAGTGTTACATGCATATACCACCTGCAGAGCTCCCACAGTCTATCCTCTCTGTCCATGTCAGGCTTTGCTTCTTCCTTTCTCTGAGACTCAGAAAGGTGTTAACACCGGATTTTGTCCCCTTTCCCCCCTCCAAAGGGTGAAGGGTGGAGAGGGAGTTGTTAGTCTGTATAGAGTCACCACTGTCACCACATGGACAAACACACACAATGAACAGCACACAGACGGCAGGTGGAGGAAGCGAGAGACGAAAATCAAGAGAGGACTGAGGATGTATGGACACAGGGCCTAGCGCTGAGAGCGGCGATGATGATGTACCCGTTTGCTCTCTGAGACGGCGGGGATGGAGTTGGCAGGAGGCCGGTTGGCGGGCTCTTCCTGGGGGTAGTGGGATGGAGTATCAGTCAGATAAACCTCCACGTCATCAGGCACTTCTTCCAGGAAGTTAGAGGGAACCAAACCGCGGTGGCCATTGATCTCACCCTGTGGAAAGAAATGAAGAGAGGTGAGAAGGCATAAACTTCACTGGCAGAATACCAACTCATAAGATTATGCTATGTCTGCACAGCTGCCACAGTTGACTGAACATAATGTAATCCATTCTGCGGACCAAACACATCTAATACATTTACATCACATATGTCAGGCCTCCAATTGATCTGAATCATGTCTCTCATCTTCCTACCCATCTGTTTCAAGTACACTCACCGGCCACTTTGTTAGCTACTCATGTTTAACTGCTTGTCAATGCAAATATCTAACTGGCGGCAACTGAGTTCATTTAGGAATGTAGACGTGACCAAGATGATACGCTAAAGTTCAGAGCATCAGAAAGGAGATTTTAGTGACTTTGAATGTGGGATGGTTGCTGAAGCCAGATGGGCTGGTCTGAGTATTTCATAAACTGCTGATTTACGACAACCATCTCTAGAGTTTACAGAGAATGTTCCCACAGAGAGAAAATGTCCAGCGAGAGCCAGTTCTCTGTGAAAAAAAGAAGAAAAAAGCCTTTTTGATGCCAGAGATCAGAGGAAAAATTGCCAGACTGCTTCAGACATACAATAGTAACTCACATAGCCATTCATTAGAACCAAGGTATACAGTACAGTACAACATAAGGTGATCAGCTTTAAATTTAAATGTATTTTCATGTTTTACAGATTTTCTTACTGCTTCCTCGCTTGATTTTAAACGAGTCTGATGTTCCTGCAGAGCGCAACATGTTAAAATTAGCAGATGGGCTACAGCAGCAGAAGACCACACCAGGTGACAGGCCCAGAACCACTAAGCTTCAAGCAGAAGAGGCATCTATTAAGAGTCATCTATTAATCGCAAGGTTATTGGTTCGATCCCTTCTTCTCCAGTTAGCAAGCCAAAATATCCGCGCATACGATGCTGAACCCCAAGTGGCTGCCCGATGTAAATGTTAGATAGAAAGCACTTAGATCTATGACTGTGTGAATGAGACCTGGTGAAGCACTTCGAGTAGTTTAATCAAAAATGGTGCCTAATACAAATTTTGAGGAGTTCTCTCGAGGAGAAACCCCAAAAACATGGACAAGCACTCACATAATAGAAACCATCTTCGTCAATGTCACCAAACACAGCAATGATGTCACCAGCGCAAAATGTGAGTTCAGCCTATTAGAGAGATAGAGAGAAAGGGATACACAAATAATACAAAGTAAAATCCAGTTTTTGTTCCAGTTTATTTAAACAGACTGAATTAAGGAGTACAAAAGTGCTATTTTTGGACAATCTTTGTGGTTTTGTGTAACAATCACATTTCTATGTATTTGTGAACCAAATTATGCACATATAAAAGTGTTTAGGTGTGTTGTAGTAGCTGGTTAGATATTTGTGCGTTACACTATAAACACTTAAGCATTGAGCAGTTTTTCCTTTACAGCAAACAATACCTCAACATCAACATTAGGAGAGCTCTCCCTGGGGTCGTAGTCGTACAGAGCCACCATCCTCCTGGAGGCCTGATCTCGACGCAGGCCTCTTCTGTTCTGCTCTGAAGGTAATTGTAAACGGCATTTTAACAGGAAGCGTCCCGTTACATGCTTTCTCTCACAATATCTAACCATTTTTTAAAAGCTGTACATGGTTGTTATTTGTGAGGGTGTGTATGCTCTTGTGGTACCTATTCTATCCACAGGTGTGCTGAGCGGCAGAAAGCCCTGTTTGATGAGCTGGTCCATGGTGTCCTCATCGTCTGCTCGTATCTCTGACACCATGTTACAGGGGATCAGACCCATCCTGCCCTTCACTTCACCTCTGTAAAACCCATCAGTATCTTTATCCCCATACACCTGGTAGGTAAGAAAGAGCAATGTTTAAAGCTCATGCTACTACTACTTTCTTTATCCATTTGACATTTATGCTTGGTTTAATAGTTTACCTAACAGTATGAATTCACCTTAAAAAAAAAAAGAATGCATTACATGAAAGCACTTGAAACTCCCACCCTAATGATCTGCCCCTCTTTGAAGGGCAGCTCTTCATCAGCAGCATCCGGGTTCGGAGACATGGACAGAGGATCGTAGTCAAAGAGAGCCACAAAGATCCTAAAGGGCTCCTCTGGCTCCGACTCATCATAGTACGTGGGAGAGCGGCGATCCCGATCCCTGTAGCCATCTTCAGCACATAAAACAAAAAGTAAAATCCCATTATCCAACCTCACCAACCAATAGACTTACAGAAATGTGGACAAAGTACTGTATTTTTCGGACCATAAGGCGCACTGGATTTTAAGGCGCACTGTCGATGAAGGAGTCTGCTTTCATACATAAGGGGCACCGGATTATAAGGCGCATTAAGCAAAACAAAGCAGTCAGATAAGTCCAGTGTTGTCCAGTGTACCTATTTCGGGTCACTTTTGCCGGTCCCAAGTCCGTGTAAAGGAGGAGGGTTGGAATTATTGAAAACAATAATAAGAGAGAAATTTAATTTGTAGTTCTAAATATTCTAAATATTTTTAGGGTTCTTGGGGGGGGGGGGGTTACTCACTTTATGTCTCTTCCACGATGTTATTTCTCTCTCCTACAGTGTCTGTTACAATTAAATAGGCAGGATGAATTGTGCAAATTAGGCGATGACGTCATTTAGCGACTTTTAGGATAGCCAATAGCAATTTTCCTTACTGAGGAGTTGGCTACACTGGATAAGTCAAACTCAACTCATTCTTCTTGCTTCCACCACTTCCGTACCAGTGATTGTGATCCTGTTACTCTTTATCCTTTATTATTCTAGTTAATGTTGAATTCTCTCGCAGCTGCTCTATTCCAATGTTGTCGCAGTATATTAATGACTAACCTCCTATTGTGGATAGATTTTCTTAGTTGTTCTCCTGACTGAAGTTTGGTCTGTTTCCAGCATCCTGTCATGTGATTGCATTTGTCCCTAACCATCTGGAATCTTGCCTTAACTTTTATAGAGCCAGTTCACTGTGGTTATGTTATGCTAGCATAGCTGTGTTGCTAGCAATCACGTAGCACATCACTATATACCAGCTAGTCCAACTTCACTGCTGTTTAGTTTTTTTGTCTTCATTTATGTTGGAAGTGATAGCAAAGCTGTACATTTTAATTTTTTCAGAAATCTCTCAGTCAGAACATGGTATATCATCTTTAGGTGGAAACTAGCGAGCTAACTTCCTGCTAACATCCCACTCAGTTAAATTTAATACATTCTGTTTACATGGATGCCTGGAGTTAAACTTAATTGTTACACCTGGTAAAGCAGCAACGCTGATCATTTTATTAAAGTTTAACTCTCAGTGATGCCGCAGTGTTAGTTTGACTTTGAGACATGAAGAGAACTGAGTTTTGGACCCAGATTACTCCGCGAGGCTCCTGACTATAGTAGCCGTAATGCTCCAACAATCCATCAAGCAGTACGGCTTCATAGCTTACCAAAGTCGTACTAAAACATTTGACAGATTTTTCAGCGCTGTTTACCACATAAAATCGCATCGAGGTCAGTAAGCACAACCAGAATTCATACATAAGTCGCACTGTCGATTTTTGAGAAAATGAAAGAATTTTAAGTGCCTTATAGTGCAGAAAATACAGTAGATGACTGTACATTAACTTTACTTTGTGTTATAAAATGTCGTAAAGTGTGGCTTTTCTATTACTGTGAAGTAAACATGTGAAGTAAAGCTTTAACAGCCGGTGATTTTAAATCACTTCCACATTAAAAATTATTCACAAAACTTATTGCTGCATACAGTGAACGCCACTTCTGTGATAAGCAAGTCTGTGATGCCGTGCTTCCGGTCACAAGAAATCAATGAGAGGATCCTGATAAGTCTTATTGATTTGACCATTCAGTATTTGCATGACAGATTTCACTTTCCGTATCAGGCCATGATTGTGCTTCTAACCATGCAGGAAGAAATCTGTGACCCAGTGAACTATTTTCTGCAGCACGCACACATGCATCCACAAATACACACATGCTACGTGTGTTTTAATTACTTTATTTATTTTATAGTATTTTTTTTTATGTTTGAATTTGTACATGGTGTCATGCATGAAAAAGAATCACTTTTTGATGTAAAAACCTCATGAACTGTCAGGAAAATGCACAAACTATAAGCACAATGCATTAATAATGCAACAACTCAGTTATTGCAGTCATTATGAATCGTTAATCATGTTCATGTGTACTACAGTTTAGTCCCTTCTATGAGCTGCAGACGTAAGAAACTAAGCATAACAGCAGTGAATCTGTCAAAATGTTGTGTTAGTGGTTAATTAAGCAAAACTTCTTCATGACGTTACTGATACGCTGATAGTTCATAATGCTTCACATCAGTCAATTAGTACTTCTTCATACATAAAATCGTGTAAGCATTCATAATAATTTGTGTGCCCTTTCCATTAATGGTCATCAAAGACTAACCATGGTGCAATACATAGACAAATCGTGATTTATGTGCATGACAACATCCGCGACAAACAAGACCCTGACATGCATGCTAAAGCCTTAGAGAAGAAAAAAGGAAAAAAAAACCCAAAACACCTGAGAAACAAACAATCTAAAACAACCACACTGTGCCAACCCTCAAGGCAAGAAGAGGTCTCAAGAAGAGGTCTCAAGAAGAGGTCTCAAGAAGAGGTCTCAAGCTGAGGCGGCAGTGTTGTTGTGAAGACCTGTGTATGTTTTTTGATTCGCTACGATAACACTGGGAAAATGCACCACCTAGCAAACACTATATGGCCAGTGCTTGAAAATACAAGCTTACAATATAAAAGAAAGCTAACATCTCAAACTCAGACATCTAAAGAAACAAGAAGCAATGCCAATGTGGTCATTCTTTAGTGCCTACCACTGTCATATCTTTTGAGTTTCATGCATGACTGGTGTAGTGGGTGTGGTTGTATCACAAAGGGAAGGGTTTTAGCAGGCGTCTGGAGTTCAGTGCAGTGTTGTGAGGCATTCCCTAAACAGTCAGTCAATCATTTATCATCTGCAACTGTGGAAATGTTGATCCTGGACCCAAAGCATGGTTTGCCAATGGGTCCACCATTTCAGTGCATTGCGGTCATGCTGTTCAACTGTAAGCATAATAACAATAACTATTATTTTTGAAGACAAAACATTTGCAAGTGTCCCCAGCTATTTATTGCAATTTGCCAGGTGCTGGTGGCACTTTTGTTGCCATGCTGTGGTGGTAAAAACAGGACTGCAGGCACATACCATGGGGAGACCTGGTGCCGCCCATGTGCCTGCGGGATGACCAGGTCCTGTGTCGAGCTACTCTGCCATAGTAAACATCCTCGGTGATGGGAGAGAGGTTTCCCTCACTGTTATTCTCAGAGGTTACCTCTACAGAAAATACCAGTTAGAAGGTGATGAGGTTACAAATCAAAGCTCTACTTTCTCCTCCCAATATGTTAAGTGAAGATTTGCGTTGCCTCCTAAAACAGGTGATAACAAATTTTCAGTTATATTTCTAGCCGTCGTCACTGTTTGAGTAGATTAACTTATCACTGCAACAGTGCAAAGCGGTTTAATCATCATCATCATCATCATCTCCATCTCTGGAAGATCAAAGTCAAGGTACTGAAAGGGATGAGCATGGTTTGCAGACACAAAGGTGATCTGGAGACAAAGACTTCATGAGCTTCTTGGTATTTAAAAGAAAAAAGGAGCAAATGCGACTGCACTAAGGGACAGAGAACCTAAAATATAGCCATCTGCCCATACTGACCAATGGAGGGGACCATTAGAGGTCGTCTCTGAGGCTGGGGACCGCCGTGATGCGCTCGTCTCCCACTATCCCGATCATGGCGGCCTCCAACAGGGGTTGTCTGAAATATACACAAACATAGAAAGCATCCGCAGACAAAGCATTCATGTGTCATGTGTTGTCACAGAACCGTGAACATACCCGTAAACAGCGTGTGAAAAAGTGCATGTCGAACATACTTGTACAAACTGTATGTAAACAAAATCATGCAGTACTCACAGGCAAGCACTGAAACATAGACGCACACACGTAGACTCACATTCAGACACACACACACACACACAAGCCCATGGGAAATATTTCCATTCCAAAATTAAGAAATAACTAGTATCGCTCTACCCATCTACTAAAAAAGAAAGGCAAAGATATTTGTCAGTGCAGCCTAGGCTACACCCCTCAGCTATATGTCTCCCTTTGTCATGATAATCTTTTCAACCCAGTCTCACCCTTTAGCTCTCCAAGTTCTGTCCTCTGTGTTTTAATCAAATCCAGTTTATCCCCGTTTCACTGCAAAGCACCCAAACACAGAAAGAAACTATCCCTTTCTGTGTTTCTGAGAAATTAAAGGAGCTTTTTGGCAGCAGCAAATGGAGTCTTTGGTCCAGACTTTGAAGATTGCATTTTTCTACACTGACATGTTTGTTCACTGAAGTAAAATAAGCTTCTGTAGTTTCTGCGATGACATGCTTTAAAAAAGTGGCAAAAAAAAAGTCACGTGTTTATGAAAGCAGCAACAGCGGTGCCTGAAAGCATCTAAAACCCAGTCTACATCTATCTGTGTCTCTCTTATATATATTCCGCACTATCTTTCTCAATAGTGCGGAAAGATTCAAACCCGACAGCTTTCATCATCTCTGTCTATGGAACTGAAATAGTCAAACCCACTGCATCTGCCCTTCTATCCATGGGCTTTTTCTTTCTGTATAAAATTTGAATTAAACTCAGCACACACACTAATGACACATATCAAAAGCAAGGCAGCAGTCTCAACTGAAGTATCTGTGCCTGTGCAGTTCACTTAATAATAATTTGCTTGGATAAGTGCAAAGAACTGCACCTTGGGTGTGTTGTGCGAGTTGCGTCGACGTCCCTCTTCCAGCTTCATCTCAGAGTA
The DNA here is from genome assembly GCF_000239375.1 of Pundamilia nyererei. Taxonomy (NCBI): domain Eukaryota; kingdom Metazoa; phylum Chordata; class Actinopteri; order Cichliformes; family Cichlidae; genus Pundamilia; species Pundamilia nyererei. The sequence continues at coordinate 4,326,180 of NW_005187433.1, read as the reverse complement.
CAGTTCCTCCTCATCCTCTTCCATGATGTCAGACAGGTCAGAGCCCCGGCTGCTTTCGCTGTGATAATCTTCATTGTGACTATAGTGAGGCTTTTGGTAGTTACACACACAAACGAACAGACGCGATTAAGTCCGCATACAAACATACATACATGCACACACCAAACACACATGGATAAGGCCAGCACGCCCACATGAACACACATAAAGACACGGGTTAAGGAGTGTGTACACATGCAACCACCTCAGACGCACATGCACACACACACGTCCAGATGCACACATGTGAGGAGGTTTTTCCACTGAAACACACGTTAGGTGCTTGAGCTCAGAAGTGTGATAAGCAAAGTGTGTCGCTTATCACACGGGTCTTACCGGCCTCCCCAGCTCAGAGCCTCTGAGGAACTCGTCAACCGAGGGTCCTCTCCGTCGACCGCGAGCAAACCCTTCCTCGTCTTCCTCTTCCTCATCAGAGTGATGCTGGTGAAATGAATGACCCTGTTCTCCATATCTGCCCTGCCTTCTGTCACCCTGAAAACATGTGTGTGTAAATAGGAATGGAACAGTGTTAACGGTGTCTTTAGGTTTTATTAACAATTAACAATCACAGAAAGCTCAATATTCTTTTATGTTTAGCAACTTGTGACACTTCCCTTCTTCAGCTTCTCTAAATTCAAATTAAAGCAACAGTTTCATCTCAGTGACTTGTGCTAAAATATATAACATCATTTTCATTAAGCATCTAGAGTGTTGTGTGAGCCAGCATTTCCATTTTCACCAGACCTTTCCGCTTTCTGCTGCCACCCTCTGAGCTGCTTCTCGAGCAATAGCTTTGGCCACAGTGTCTGGGATAAGCGTGCCTCTGGGCTGAGGAAGAATCCTCTGGGGTGAGGGAGACCGTGGATTGGCAGGTGATGGGGCTTCAAGGGTGTGGCCTTGCATGGGCAATGGAGGCTGGACAGAAGGAGAGCGTGTAGGGTCCCAGCCAGGTTGGCCAGGTAGAATAGCTCCCCCGTGATGGGCCGCATGGTCTTTGGCATCCAGGTCTCTGGCACTTACTGGTCTCAGAGGTATAAGGTGGGGTTGGGGGTGGGGCAGCAGAGGCAGTTGGTGCTGTGGCCTGGGACCTTGGTGGGGTGGACGAGGCTGAAGATGTAAGGGCTGCGGCTGGGGATGGGGAGGACGAAGCTGGGGTTGCGGGGGTCCACCTTGATGGGGGAGTCTGGGATGGGGTTGAGCATGGGGAGGACGGGGCGGCAGTTGTTGTCCATGTGGTGGAGCGGGAAATTGGGGTGTGGGATGAGGAAGGTGAGGGGATTGGAGGAGAGGTTGAGTATGGGGGTGTGGAGGGGGGCCCGTGTGAGGATGCACTGGTGGTGGCAGGGGAAGCGGAGGTAGAGGCACAAGCAGGTTGTTTGGAATGACAGCAACTTGAGAGTCCTGGGATTCTCCCTGGACCGACAGTGTCCTAACGATGACCTCCCTGGCCTCGAGGCATTGAATCCTTGTCAGTTCAACCGTAACATAGTCTGCCATAGGGAACAGCACCTCAGCTATCTAGAGCCAGAAAAAAATTAATAAATGTTAACATAAACAGTGGCTGCAGTTTCATTTTAACAACAACTAAAACATTATCAGTATCAGAGTCAATACGTCCAAAACAAAAATGGACAAATCCAGCTGCTGAAATTTGATTAGCCCCCTGCACTTTTTAGTGTCAAATAAGTGATTTCACTGAACTAACAAAAATACCTCTTTAATTTGATTTATTATGGTGGGAAAAAAACGCTCTTAAGATTTCCACCTGCAGGGGCAGCTCAAAAACAGGTTTCTGCCCAGTGTGGCTGAATGTTGATTTTCCCTTTCAGGTTTACTGTGATGATTTACTTTAGCAGTCACCAGAGGGAGCGAGAGGCCTTTCCAAGACCCAGACCTGCACCGCACGTTAATTACAAGTAGGTGGCATTGCTGAGTGAACTGATGGTAATGATGACATAATGCCACGCTGAAAGGCAGACGCTGTTAATGTCCCATCTGTGGTGTATATTCTCATGTTTTGACTGGATTACGCATGATTAAACATTTCACAGTGTTGTAAATACTGTACAGCATGTAGACCTTAGGAATATACATCCCATATGCTTAGGATTTAGCCACAAACTACTGTAGTTTCTCATAACAGAACACAATACATCATGAGCAATGCCTTTAAATCAAGATGAGCTCTGTGTGATCACTCATATCCTTTTAAAAAGAATGATATATAAAAAGTAAACTAGTCCAGGCAGGCGAGACCTAGACATGCTAACTCACCCTCTGCCCTTTAGTGCAGACTGCGTAACCAATGACATTTGCCCCATTGGATGTGCCTGTGGGAGAGAGGTTGGGGGGCTTCCAGCAGACCTGCAGGACCCCTGGAGCCTGCCCACAGAGCACCTGAACATCCTGGGGTGGCAGCGGAGGCCCTGGGAGGTAACCAATCCAGTGTGTAAGAAAAATAATCTCTTACGGTTTACTGATTTAGTACATGTAGGATACAAACGAGAGGGGGAATGATGTGAAGCATTCATTAGATGCACAAATACGTATACACACACACACACACACACACACACACACACACACACACACACACACACACCACCATGCACAGAAATGCCCAGACACAAAGGAGGAAATGAGGACGTGAGGTTGGGGTGGGGGGGTGGGGTTATAATTTGACTTGCATATCTAAATTTATGAAATTACATAACAGCTTATTTGTATTTTGCAGAGATACACAGTTCATGCGGGCTACTTGATAGCATGACATTGCTGGTGGGAAACATTCACAAAACACTTCGTGTTGTGTTTAGACAATGTCATTTAAGTGTATGGTGAGTTTTTGCACAACACTAATATTTCCTAACCCAAGATGATTGTCAGATAAATCAAAATGAAATTTTTATTTTTATTTTTATATACAGACCTATATTTTTAGGTCTGTATTCCTTATATATGCTATTCTACTATAACCATTCAGTAATCTTTGGAAGAGATGAAAACTTTAAGGGTTGCCCCGAGATATACACTGCTGTCTCCACATGCAGAGAGCCTGATTAGAGCTCAGCATTTCTTTTTTCTGATCTCTTTGAAACATGCACAACCGCATTCGAGCAGAAGCAAATGCACACTGATAGAAAATGGTCATTTCAGTGAGCAGTGGAGGGGCACCGCTTTATATAGAACTGGCTATGTCAGGCTAGGCTATAGGCTGAGGAAATGACTCATCGTAATTATTGATCATATCTCATGCTGCTCTGGTATTCTCTAATTAGTGAAGTGCACTGTGCAGCAAACATGGGCAAAATTGCATACAAATTTGGTTTCGAACAACAAATTGTGCATTTTCAAAGGACATGTAATGACAGACTTGTTTTTAAAAGGTTTTCAATCTCAGAACCAGAATAAGATGCCATTTTGCCCACATTTCATAATAAACTGCATATGCTGAACAACATGGCACAGTCATCCTCCCTGCAAAATGTGTCAGAGCACTAATGACATCCCTTAGGTTTAGTGCTTGAATATATGGGAAACCAACCCCTCAAGCTTTGTTCTGACCTGTTCTGCAAAATGGTGTTGGACCTAGACAAAATACAATACACAACAACGACATGGTAAAGAAATGTGACGCTATACTATTCTAGAGCAGAGTACAATAACATTAGAATTCATATTACAGTACATAATCTTGCATATGAGAGTTAAACTAAGATTCTTAGAAGCATGTGAAAGTAATCGCCAGCTATTAAGCTGTGCATTATTGATACAGTATCTCTGTGGATAATAATAAACCTTTCTGACCTGCTGCCTGAGTGCAAAACTCCACGCCGGCTTCCTTCCTCTCTCTCTGCTCCAGCGGCAGTTGCCACGGCACCTGGTGGGGCTGCGCCACCACCGTCACTTTGTAAACTGTCAGGGGCTTCAGGTTGTGGAACCGTAGTCTATACCTTCCCGGTTTTACCGCTGCGTGCTCTACCCCGTCTAAGAACACAGTGTGAGCATAGTTGCTGTTGCTAGGCAACCAAGAGAGCTCGGCAGTGTCACGCTGAATGTCATCGACGCGCAGACCGCACGGCGCCACCACCACATTGGCTCCCACTAGCAAGGTGCAGCGCAGCTCATCTGACAAGCCCCGGTCCGTGACGCTCTGCACTGACACACGGTGGACGCAGCCGTCCAGGTCCAGCTTCTCCAGCAAACACTTGGTCCGACCACCGTATGGTATATTGGCACGAAGCTCCCCATCTACTAACACATTGTAGCTAGAGATGTTCCCCCAGCCCAAAGGCACTAGTGGAGGCTCCCAGGCCACGATGACACTCCGTGCCAGCTGCTTGATCAAGGTGATCTTTCTGGGGTAAGGCACAACGTCTTCCGCCAGGTCCTCAGGATCCAAGGCCCCACCTGTCCCATTGCTACAGGGAACCAAAGCGTTTGCTGAGCTCAGAAGGCCATCCTGGGAGGCACCTCCATCCACAGCCATCAAGGCTAGGGATGTGTGCTCAAGTGAGCTGAGATCTTCCCCTGCGTCTCCAGCCTGAATGCCTGGTTTTTCCTTGTCCTGGACAAACTCTACAAAGTTGGAAGGAACAAGTCCTCTTTGGCCATCCAGCAGCTCCCCTGTCAAGCATAAACAAGTACAGACACAAAGGTAGAAAATAACAGAAATATGTTATTCATTTTTTAAATTGATATTTCTAGTTAAAAAGAATAAAAGTAGATAACAGAAAATCCTGCTACTATTTAATAAATGTCTCTTTAGGAAACAACTTTCTGTTTTGATGCCACCTGTAAGTGTTAAAATTAGGCTTCTCTCACAACACAAAGACAAAAACAAAGCAATAACTTAAACACATAAATCGGTGAGAGCTTCTTCTTTTTTTTAACCTGCAAGGTGGGAATGAGTCACTGAGTGAGAGGTGGAAGATATGTAAACATACAGCATGTTCTATTCCCTAAGATGTAAGATTCCCCACGGGTTCTCTGATGCCATCTTTCATACTCCAACACACAACTTAGAAAACACTCCTTTCAACATTTCTAAGGACCTCAGTGTTTGAACATTTCCAGGAGCACCCCAGAGTACGTAGATGCTGCGGTCAATGCAGAAAAAAAAAAGAAAGAAAAGAAAGTGCTTAGATTTGCAGTGTAGTTTTTCCCCCAAGGCAATAAGTTTGTCTTCAACAAAGCTCCCTATCATCTCGTCCTTCAATCCCTTTTTCCACAGAGGCCTGGGGGGCCTTAAGACCATCTTGGTGTGTCTCTACAAGTGTATCTGAGCGAGTGTGTTTGTTGTTTATGTGTGCTGATGATTAAGCTGAGCCCTGCTGGATTAGTCATCAAACTAAGAGACCAAGGTCCCCATCCTGACAACAGCTTGGTATGCAGCCCAAGTCGCCCCTCCTGTGTGGTAAATACAGGGACCGTCTGCAATACCATGCAATCTGACTGCACACAGCTAATGAATCACAGGGCTTTCTATGACGGTCTGTGCTGGCTGCAGGATTGCTAGCAAGGGGGATTAGGATTGCCTCTGATGGAGAAGCCTTCATAATTATAAACAGATTATACAGAGAGTGAGTCCAGCCACCAGTTATGAAAAAGTATCGGGAAACTTTTCTTCATGACACCACGCACTGACTAAGTGGAAGTCACGCGATGAAAGTAGCCAACTAGTATGTATGACGGACTTATTCTATATCAGGGTGACAAAGCCTGTCAAGTAGTCCTTGCAGCACGTTTACAAAAATGACTGCATCAGCATTACGTTTAGATTGTGCTGTATCATTACATAACACGACATAATGTAAAGAGACTGCAGGGGCACAAAATGCATCACAGATACAATGTGTCATTCTACACATACAACATTTTTGCATATACCACTTACTGCACAGTGTGCTGTAGGTGCAATGCAGTAGGGCGATCGTGGCTCAAGAGTTGGGAGTTCGTCTTGTAATTGGAAGGTTGCCGGTTCGAGCCCCGGCTCAGACAGTCTTGGTCGTTGTGTCCTTGGGCAAGACACTTCACCTACCACCTACCAGAGGGGCCGATGGCGCCTCGCCTCTGTCAGTCTGCCCCAGGGCAGCTGTGGCTGCAACTGTAGCTTGCCTCCACCAGTGTATGAATGTGAGAATGAATGAATAGTGGTATTGTAAAGTGCTTTGAGGGGTCCCGAAAAGCGCTATATAAATGCAATCCATTATTATTATTATTATTATTATTACTACATGCTACAGTCAAAAACGCCACAGACATAAATACGATGGTGAAAGACAAAACAACTTCAGTGGAGAATAAATGCCAGCTGACACACACTACTCGGCATTTTTGTGTCTTTTTTGTGTTTTTGAGACAATACATAATGATGCATACACTTGTTTTCACTGTCAGGCAGCATCAGCAGACAAGCACTCAGGCAAAACTGCAGGCCTGAACAGAAGAAAACCTATCCTCCCAAATAGAAAATTTGTTGCAGTATTTTCAGATTTTTGCCAGAATTTGATTTATCGAGCCAGAAGCACATATCGCCTCACAGACCGCTTCAAATGCTCTATGTGTGTTGTGTACGACTCACCTTCATAGAAGCCATCGTCATCCATGTTTCCATACACATACAGATACTTTCCAGCCACAAGGGGGAGTTCTGCTTCAGGATGCTCATTTGGTCCATCGTAAGGGTTATAACTTGAAGGAAAGAAAGGTTTTTCATTCATTTGTGAAGGAAAATTAAAGATAATGCGCGTTAAAACCCAAAATGAAATTATTTCTGTATTTAAACTTGTCTTATGCACCTATAACGGGCAGTGCAAAGGCGGACCTGGCCTGTGTAGCGAGATTTGGACCTGGGTGATGGGCTGGCCTCATCCTCCATCTATAGATAAATGAGAGGAACAAATTAAAGTGTTATTAGCAGGGATAAGCGACTTTCCTACAGCATATTTAAGAATTAGCAGTTTGCAGCAACTCTTGAACCATTCCTTTTCAAGATATGAATATGTAAGTTAATTATTTAAAAACAATTAACATAATAGGTTATGCATGCATTATTCATGGATGTGGCATCACACAGACCCACCTCTGATGAGGGAAACTGTCGGGGGTGGATGGGGTGGTCCGTTGTCACGGTGCTGGATTTGACAGACAGCAGTTCTGGTGGTTCTCCGTCTCCAGTCTGCGGTGAGCAGGGCAAGAACTGGGATATCAGCAGCGGCGTGTCTGCCGCACTCTCATCACCTGGGAGACATTGATTTCCATAGCAAATAAAGAGTAACTGCCTTTTCCTTCCACAACCATTTCGCGCTCTTTGGAGCAAAACCATTGATCTCCTGCGGGTACAGCTAACACCCTTCATTTGGAAGGCTACTCCACCCCTATCAGCCCATCCTATTGGCAAAACAGACTTTAAAAAAATGCAGAAAATACAAAATGGAATTCCCTGAAGAAATTAACGATACGTAAACAACACAGATCAAGTGCATCACTGCGTTCTTGTGGTTTGTATGTAATATTATGCATTAGCACAAAAACATCAGTGAATTCTGCCCGAAGTGAAGAGACAGATAAAACAGGATTTTCAGCACTTCAAAGACCTTTGGTTTGTGCCAGACTGTATAAATCTACATCACTGATACGGCTCTATTTGCTGTATCTGCAGGTTGCACTATGTGTTGTTAGAATACTAATGTGTTAAATTACATTCGTGTCGTACATCAGGCTTGTGATCAAGGGCAGATATTGATCATGAATAAGCACCGTCTCCATTAATGGTATCCACCTCTGGTTTGCAGTGAGTGGGTCCAGCTGTAATGTGAGCTGTCTGGGGATTAGATCACTAATTATCATTTTATCTGATCATAACCCTTTTAAGCACTAATAATTTTGCAGATGCTTTTATCTGGAGAGCACATGTGTTTTTAGAATAGTTAGACCCCACTAATATTTAACCCTGCTAGTCTACAGTTTTATATCACCACTTTATATTACACAGTTACATTAATACTCACAGAACCACACTCACACTCAAGTAAACACATAAAACCGCTCAGCTAAAACTGAGAAAAGTAGTAATCAGAGAAAAATAAATAAATAAATAAAAATCAGGGACTGACTTTCTAAGACTTTTGATTTGTTTTGATATGTCCCCGTTCCCCAGCCTCATAATTGCCTTTATGGCTCAATGTGTTTCATACAAAGCTGCCTGTGAGGTGAGACTCACCTGTCTCTGGTTGGGCTTCGAATCTGACCTGCGAGAGTTTCTTCTGTGGTGAGGGCGGGATCTGGGATGCAGAGGTGGTATTACTTTTAGGGATATTCACAGGTTCCGACTGGAGGCGGAAATTCAGCAGCTCTTTGGACAGCTGGTGAAAGTGTTCACTGTGTGACCGGCATTCCTGCTCCAGGTCACGAACCTTGACCTTTGGCAGTTAAGAAAAAAGAGCAGTAAGGATTGTGAAGACTGAGAGAAAAAAAAAAGAAGGAAAAAAAAAGAATGAGAGGTGAAAGGTGATTATTCTTCTGGGCTTTGGCAGTATATAATTTTGAATGTCTAGCAATCTAATCTAAACACGTGGAAGTGTAGAGTCATTTACTGATATGGTTAAATCGTGATAACCAAGCCTGAGCACTCCATGAAGTTATATCATAGACATGCTATCAGAGGAAGGCCTAGAGGGGAAAGCGTGAATATACATATAATCACTTTTGGTGATACAGAATATAATTTTGGTTTCACAGGTTTGCAATTAAAGGAAAATTCGAAGAGGAAAGAAAGGGTGATGTAACTAACTAATCAGGGATGAAAATAAATACCTGAAACATTCTGTCCTTATTGTTCTGTTCAGACAAAATGTGGAAATCAGAAGTAGTAAGTAAAGAAAGGGAAAAAAATGCAAAAAGAACCAATCGTTAATAAAAGCAAACGGAAGGGGAACCAATGAGAACACAAATGTATTTATGAGTCGACAAAAAAATAAGACAAATGTGTTTGTCAAACTGAAATGGACTCCTAAGCACAAAAACACAGAGTGGAAAACATGTGGGGATTTCACACCTACAGACAGCACAACTATGCTTTCCCTCCTGTGGCCATATTTGCCCATAACTATAGAGAAACGCGCCTGTGAAAGAGACCAACTGATTCAGGGATTTCTAGGAAGAGATCTCCTTGACAGAGTTTCAATTTCTCTGACCAAACTGTTTTTTCTGAGCCAAACTCAGTCTGCTTGCTCAGTAAAATCGTATTAGAGCGCTCCAGATGGATAATAACGTGACCTCATATGAGCCGCACACAAAGGAGTCTGCGACGTATTCTCGTAGCAAAAGGATTTAAAGTAAGACGAGAAAATAATTTTGAGTAGAGGTCTGTGATGAAACAGCGGGTCAACGATTACCATCCGGGGGGGGGGGGGTGACGTGAAGCGTCAATGCAACGCGTGACAACGCAACTACTAAACAGAAGCGTTTGGAGCGCAGCCTGAATAAGAAGATAGAAATGTGACCGCAAGCACAAAGGATACGCTATTGTCTGACTAGTCTGATGTATGAGTCACAATCTGGTGTGGAGTACTGGAAAAAACTACACAGTAGTGTAGCCAAGCAGATAAGTGTTTTGCTGGAAGAGAGACGGGGGGGAACTTACTTATGGGACTTCATTAGAAGAGAGTCCAGAACCCCAACGGTACCCATGTGTCATAAGTTCAAGTTTAGAATAAACTTGCGTCGTATGGCTCCACATTAAAACTCTGCTTGTCCACCCACGCAGCTGTTTTCAATTAGCCTGATTAGACGTCGTTGAAGGCCTACGTAGGCGTGTGCAGACGGTGCCTTTTTTTTAACATCTCTCTTAATGTGTTGCCAGTTTAAATGCACTAGTTAGTCCAAGAAACGTCACTTTTCAATTTACTTAATTTAAATAATTTCCTGCGTCTCTGCGTTCAATTTCAGGCTCAGCAGAGGTGATTACTGAAGATGGTGTGGGTGTGTGTCACGCAGTTAAACTAATACATTCGTTTGACAAATATACCTCGCTTATTTTATTTTAGCCCCAAATGTAGAATGGCTCTGAGGATGGCAGTGTTGGTTGATGTTAGCCCAGGATAAAATATCTAAAGAACTGCACTGGAAACAGACATTTAAAAAAAAAAAAAACTGCTGGGGTGAAGATTTAAAAAAAAAAAAACACCGATTAATTGCTCCTTCCATAATTCCTCTTCTACACCACTGCAATCGGGAAATATAAAATATTTAGGTAT
>NW_005187433.1:4307682-4315862 GCF_000239375.1 Pundamilia nyererei | reverse complement strand
ATTTTAAAAAAAAAAACAACCTTCAAGTTTCTGCATTTACACAATTGAATGTTGGAAAGAAAAACTCTATATTGTGTCTTGCAACATCAAAGGTGTGCGCTTTCATCTCCTTTTTGATGTCAGATTGTGAGCTTTTGATTAGCTAACATTTCCTCCCAGTTACGTTTATATCGCAGCTTGTTGCTTTGGCATGTTCTTGACAGACAGTAGATCGCTCTTTGCATTTACATTTGGACTGAGATGTTTTTCAAAATGACCTCAGAAAAATCTCAGTTTTAGCAAACACCCTACGTGTGGACATAGCCTAAAATTCTCACTTTTAGAGCCCAGCGTTGGACATTTTGACCATCTCTGTGGTGTCTTTGTGCCTCTTACAGTACTTTTAATATATCAGACAATTAATATAGCTTGCTGTGCAGTTGTTATACTATAAAACAATCGAAGAAGTCTCCACACTGCACCCATAGATATGATATGTACAATCAAGATTACTGGCCTTAGTTTATAATTTAACACTCCACTATCTCATTTAAATATGGCCACTTCCTGCTCCATAAAAGAAGATGGAAATAACCATGAAGCTAAAACTGAAGCTAAAAGTTCAAGGCTAGTTCAAAGCACTGGGTGCTGTAGTAGAGCCAGACAGGATGTTTTACAGCAGCTAACTTGATACATAGACAAGCTTCGAGTCTTTTCCATATGTTCCAAAAAGGAGAGCTTCATCACCAACTTATCCATGTTTCCCCTTATTTCATCTGGAAAACTGACCCAATACTACATGAACCATCTTAAGGATGTGTTTTGATTCGCCTGGTTAAAACAGAAAGCTCCACTATGTTTAAGAAACACAGCAATCCAGGAAACATAAGGGTTCGTTCAGCTTACTGTACCTCTAACAGGTGTACTGCTTCCTCATGCTCTTGGTCAGTTTGAACCCAAGCCTGCAGAGAACACACAGAAACACACAATGACAGCTGACACTGTGATCACGGTCCATGAGGTAGAATAGACAGTACACAGCTGACATACTGTCAACGCAATACCCTGGCGGATGCTCACTGGTTCATCAAACAGAGCTGGTACTTGAAGAGATGCCTACTTCTGATGGTACAGCTCCAATAAAAAGCAACTGGCTTATTTTAGGACATGTTAGTGTCCAAGTACTGGCTGTTAAAGGCAGTGAAATTAAACCCACTCTTGAGCGACTGTGCAAATCAATTTGTCTCAGTTTGAATGATCTGCATCTTTGAACATTAATGATTCTCTTTTGAACAAACATCAATGCAAAAATGGGACCAAAATGAGACAAACAAACCTCACAGACTTCCGAGAAAGAGACACTTTTCATCATGTTAAACTTGTGGTCTAATCCAGAAGGTATTTGATATTATTTCAGTCACCATCATACGAAGGAAACAGTAAGCAGGAACACATGCGCACATGTATATCCTTTTTTTTACGAAATATCAAAAAAGAATAAAACAACCACAACAGGTCAGATCTTCATGCTGCAAGATATTTGTAATGTGTACAAATATATCAGCAACTACAAACGCAGCATTTTTAGCCGTGTTCTTCATCACACGATCAAAGGGACCATGGCTGCATTTGTAATCACATCTGTTGATTTTGGGGCGGGCTATATGAGGTATCTGTATTTTCTGATACAGTAGCAGTGATTCAGCATAAAGTGGCTCAAGACACATCATTATCCAAACAAAGACCTTTGGCATAAATTCACTACACAAAAGTTGATAACCAAGGAGGGATTCTGCCAAAAGTATTAAAAGTATAGACTTAAAGCGGTTTTTAAACATACCTTTTGCAATTGATTGATCTCCTTCTGCTTGGTGTGAAGGGCCACCAAGGCTTGCTCATGCTCTGTCTGCAACTGTTGCTTTAGCTCTACAGCCTCATGCATATGCTAGGAAGAAACAGAGGAAGCAGAAGGAGGAGAGATTATTTCCAACCCTACTGCAAAAATAATAAATTACCCAGCTGCAATCTTTTGTTGAAAACAGTATTCTCACATTTCAATGTCATTGAGTAAATCTATTCTCTCTACCACTCTGGCAAGAGCTTTTGAGGAATCTGAGCCCTGTCCACCTGATTTAGCGACATTGCATCCATTTCTGAGGAAAAATGAGGACTGCTTGAAAAATAGGAATAGCCACAGTGTTGTTGCATCAGCTTCAGTGTAATAAATCCCACAAATTGAAGTGAAGCATTGCCTAATCCTCAAAGATTAAACCAAGCAATTCATTTGAAAGGTTGCCAAGAGTTGGATAAAAATATTAATATCAATTACCACCTAGTTTATCTAAGGCTGAAGTGGAAGAAAACAGCTTGCTTCTATATGACAGTTTAGAGATCTGCCAACTAGCAGCCCGTTAAGCTTAGTAATTAGCACATTATATGTTGGTTGTTTAAAGTTTAAAGATTTTGCACCCTCACATACGATGTCACTTAAGAGGCAAGGTACGTGAAGAGAAGAGCATTAAGTAACACTGGCTTCTGTAACATATATATCTCTGGCACCACACATACTCTATAGTCTGCACTGACTTACACAAAGCTGTCACGCATAGTCGCTCCTGATCCAAATCTACCCTTTGCCAAATTAGCCAAGTCATGACTGTACAGTATCTATGCATGAAGTCACAACCAGCTGCCACATCTTGCAGAAACAGAATTAAGGCCATAGGATGTCTCTGTGAGCTTAAGAAGAAAAGACAGCTTAGAAAGCTCTGACATTCATATTTTTTTCCCTGTTCTTTCTCCCTTGAAAAAAGAAAATCTTCTTTACCTCCGGGAGTGGCTTCGAGGTGTCCTGAGCAGCCAGTCGCTGCTTTGCATAATCATGGAGAAGCTCTAAGCTGCAGAGGACCGGGGTAGCTGAGAGGCTGTCACTGGAGCCTTAGTGAAACTGCTTTTTTAACCCTTGCTTTTTCACACGGGAACCAATGGTCACGCCTGCATTTAAACACCTCGTTTTGTCATTTTAAAAAGATCTGCGATCCTTCACTTTATCTGCTTTGGTTAACTTATTACAATTTCAAACAGCTCCAACCCTTGGACTACTGCAGAGTTATCCAAGGCCTACACTGCTTGATGTGGACTCGAGGCCTTGAAAAGTTGACTAAGACTGGATTGAAACAGCAAAAGAAAGATGCTGACTTATTAGAGACAGGAATCAAAACAGACTCTATTTAACTGGGCATTAAAAGCACGTGACATCAGGCACCTGAAAAAAAAAATGCAACTGACTGCCTATAAAACTCATGACGTCTTATGAACTGACTTAAAATTGCTGTTGAGAAGTTTCAGACTTTATTTGGAGCTAATGCTTTGGCTGTTCCTCGGGACAGTCTCACTTGTCAACATCCATAAACTGGTTGTGTCTCTACTGAATGAGGAGGAAGACACTGGCAAATTAAAAACATCTGTCAACAGTATACCAAAACAAAAGCCAGGAGGTCCCCAAAATCCAACTGGAAGATAAATCACGGCCTGATAATGGTCAGCTCTCCATCACATTACTATAATAACGCTATAATTCTATACTATATACTATACTATAATACTATAATTCACAATTTTTAAGACTACACTCTGGATTTACCTCTGTTGACACACATACATGTCTAACAAAGGTCTGATGTCACTGCAGATTCTTAGTTTATATGTTTGTTCTCATTTCTAATCCTGTCCCTTCTGATCACTGCCAATGAAAATCTTACCATCTTAAACTCTGTTTTGTAAGTGTAACATGAGCCACGGCCACAGATAAGAAAAAAAGCTACTAAATACAATATAGTGGGGTTTTTTCTTTTTAAAAAAAATCTGTTTCCTAGTTAAATTGGTTGCTCGCTTTAACCTCTTAGGACCTGACGTCCACATATGTGGACATCACATTTTGGGTTATTTAGACCAAAATACTCAATTTTGCTCTGCAAGGGCCTGATATCCACTTACGGGGACATTATACTGCTACTGTTCTATCGCAGTTTTAAACGAATATCCTCATATGTGGCTCTTATTTTTCTTAAAAACAAAAATAAGGTAAAAAAAAAAATCTGGTAATTCTTTGTTTTTACATTCATTGGGTCCCAATATGCCCAAATATCAAAGAGAAATTAAAAATGCATGTCGTGGAAGAGTTCGGGTCTTAGGAGGTTAAAGACGGCAGTGTTTGATCCTCTGTATGTTTGCTCACAGAGAAATTAACAGTCTCTCATTTTTATAGTAGTTCCATTGTAATGAATACACAGAATAGTAACCAAAGATCCTGAAAAAACAAATTATGTGAAAATTATAAATTGATTTGCATGACATTGAATGAAATGAGGAAAACATGACTTAGTACTCTATGGAGAAACCCTTGTTGGCAAGCACAGCAGCATTTCTTGTAGTTGGTTACCAGGTTTCCAAACATCGCAGGGCTAAGAGATCATGACCTTGAAGTTTTCCTTCTTTACCCACTCCTATGGTACCTTGGTGGTATGGTTTGGGTCACTACCATGCTGAAAGATCCATCCACAACCCATCTTTAGTGTTCTTGCTGTCTAAGTTCTCATCCAAGATTTCGTGGTACGAGGCCCAAACCACTGGCCCCTAAATGTGGTAAAGTTGTCTTGCACCCTCTGGAGAAAAACGTCCCAAAAGAATATGTTTCCACCTCCGTGTATGGCAAACAAGTTGATGCCAAAGAGCTTGATTTTGAGTTCATCTCTCCACAGCACTGCCTCCCAAGCCTTCTCTGGATCATTTAGATGTTCACTGGCAAACTTAAGTCGGGCCTGTACATGTGGCCTTGAGCAGGGGGACCTTACAGTTGCTTCAAGACTTTAATCCATTATGCCAAAGTGTGTTACCATTGGTGTCCTCGGTGACTGTGGTCTCAACTGCCTTTAGAATATTAACAAACACCTCCGATGTAGTTTTGGTCTGATCCACCACCTTTCTCACGATCATTCTCATCAGGATCTTGCATGGAGCTCCAGACCCAAACACAGCCAATCGGTGAGAGCCAGAATTCAGGCTGGGTTGAAGAGGATCAAATGTCTATTCTTTTCTGGATAATTGGTTGATATTCTGTCTGCCTGCATTAACGCTGAACTACCATAAAAATTGGAGACTTTTCATTTATTTGTAAGTGAGCAAACTCACAAATTCAGCAGGGGATCAAATAATTATTTCCTCCCACCTTGTGTTCTAACTTGTATACCAGACTTTGACCAAAACAAACAACAAAAAGAAAACTTTTGTTATCAGATTATATGATTAAAAATAACACAGACAGTGCTGCATCTCATTAGTTTTGAACCAGGTCTTTTTCTGTTCTTTCACACTGTGTTTCTACCATCTCTGCTTTCTCCACCCACATTATCCTGTGTAATTTTCTCTAAATTATTTCTTTGTCTCCATAATCAATGCACAATGAGAAAGTGACAAAGCTTTCTCTGCTGTATCGGGGAGCTGGTCAGTTTTTCTCATGCGGGTACATTTCGCTCTCAAATATCCTGACAGACACACAATCGATAGGAGATGCAGGGAGGCGAGGATTTGTAATGAGAGTCCCTCTCGCAGTGCAGCGAGACTGTGTCTGATTACTATTGGCAGACCAGAACACAATAAAGAAAACAGCCTTTCCATGAAGCCGGTGACACTACACCTCATGTATTGCCTCAGTTTCCTTCTCAGGTTTTCTGAGGACACAAATGCATGGGAAATGGGAATATTTCCGAAAGAGTGACAGTAAAACTGGGCCTGAAAAATCAGTTATCGTGACTGGTGTGAGGACTACTGAAGTGAACACATGTTGGACTATGAAGAAGATGGGAATGCTGGAGAAATGGAGTGAGATGGATTGATGTAATGGAGAAAAAGAAGCAAGAAAAGGTGGTTTAGGCTTGGGTCATCACATCTTCTACTCATAGGTACAACAGGTGTGTGGTTGACTTTACAGATTGTTTAGTGGTCTGTTGAACTAAATTTAGATTCAAATAAATGCACAGAAACTGAATAATAATTACAGGTAATTACATCTGAAATCTGTGCGAAAAGTAGGTAAGACAATAAAATTTATACAAGAAATGAGTGAAATCTTTAGTCCAGGGGTTTATGTGTGGTCAAATAGCACAGAGGATCTCAAATCTGATATTATTAAGGCAAAAAAATTTGTCCCACCTTTAAAACGTGTTCCAGGTTATCCACTTTTTCCTGGAGTTGGCTCCTCTGCTCCTGGGCCACGTCTCTCTCCTGACTCACTACAGCAAAAGTCTGTCTCAGCCGATCATAGTCGGATTGCACCTGCAAGAATTCGAATCATGAATTGAGCACAGACACAACGAAGGGATAGATGAGAAACAAGCGAAGGTTAAGTGGATTGTTAAAACATGAATTTGAATAACTGTGGGTGGAAAAGAAAAAAAGGTCAGCAGCAAAAGAGGCAAAGAGAAAACCACAACAAAGCAAAGAAAGAAAACACTTTAATTGCGTCGTCGTTGTTTTACTTGAAGAGTCTCAAAATGCAGTCTGTTTTATAAAGAGCAAAACAAGCATGCAATTTTTATGAGGTTTGTTCTTGCAGCAGACCTACTTTTCACATTTATGAATAGAGGCTGCATTTTTGTGGCTCGAGGGTTGATTGAGAGTTCACAGTTTGAAGAGAAATTAATCAGCACATTTTCATTTAGCGTTGATGAGACAGCGTTGCTGACTTGAGCATTTCTGCCGCTCGTCTCTTCATCGGTCAGAGGCCTTGAGCTAAGCCGGTTCCTCAAAGGACTGAGCTGAACCACACCTATCATCTCGTTAATTAGCATGAGATGAGAGACACAATAGATAAGCTTACTCACAAAAATAACATTTAGAAGTACATCAAAGATACATGCGGCTTAACACGGATGAATATTTCTATTTTATCTAATCATTTTATTTAGAGATCAATTGTGTCACTGCTGATGTTACTAATTAAACCAGACAAGCAAAGGAGTTGTTTTTTATTCAACATTCTTTGCTTAACATTTGGATTTAATGAGTTATATGTCTGATATTTCTTAAAAACTCAGTCGCTAAAAGAAAAGTTACCACTAACGGCTCTGAGCAATCAAAATAACACTGCTTCTGTGATAAACATAAAATAGATAAGTTGATCAGTTCTCTCTAATCTATCAAAGATCCTACGAAGCAAATGCAATTTATGTACTCTGATTCTCTAATCACATCCCCCGTCTTGTTTCCCGTCTCTTCATTTCTTACTCTCAGCTTCTGTCGTTCTCTTCTCCCCCTGTCATTAATTCACTATCTATTTATGCACACGTAAATACATTTTCACTGTGCCTTTGTCTTAATTGCCCTTACAAGCCAGTCACACTCAGTTATACAGTATATGTGGCAGGACTGCACACACATTTGCCCCACTTTCTTTTCATCTCCGTGGCCACCTTGTCGGTGAACAGATGGCATCGTTTTCTGTGACACTTTGGAGCAAAAGCTCTGAGCTGAGTCCCTGGACACATGTCAGATCTGTCCCCTCTGTGAAAGTCACAATTAGCGCCAGAGCAGCTAATCGCCTACCATCACAAACGGTCACTGTCTCTCTTTATGGGTCTGTGTGCATGCGTATGTATCAGTATGTGAAGTCAGGAAACCAGGGAGCCAGCATTAGTAAAAGCACAATATTAGGAAAGGGAAAGTAGCAGTAGTGTGTGTGTGTGTGTGTGTGTGTGTGTGTGTGTGTGTGTGTGTGTGTGTGTGTGTATGTGTGTGTGTGTATACAACACGTCACAAGTTTTGAGCAAACCCTTTTTTCTGTTTATTTTGCTAGAAAAATCGGAGATAGGTGCAGCAATTAATTGAAACACGTCCAAACATACGTGGAAATACAGTAGATAAGAGTTTGCACAATCCTAATGAGGTTAAAGTCAATAGTTGGTATGACTGTGTTTATTCTTTAGCAGAGCTTAAACTGTCTTAGGTGAGCTTTCTAGTGATTTCTTCAAGCAGTCTTCAGGAATAGTTCTCCAGGCTTCTTCTTCAAGCTATTCTTTGAATGTTGGCGTCTGGTTCTGTTCTTTGTCAAGATGATCCCACAATGCTTCAATAACAGCTCCAAGGAGGTCAATCCATGACTGATAATATTCATTTGTCCATCCATCCATCCATCCATCGTCATC
>NW_005187433.1:4281501-4304949 GCF_000239375.1 Pundamilia nyererei | reverse complement strand
TGACATTCCATGTCCCTATTGCCAGTCTTGGCAGCCGGGGGTCAGTCCGCCAGGGCCTCCGCTCCTGGCCGCCACCCGACACACATTTGTGTGTTTTTCTATTCAGGTGTTTTACTTTTTTCCTTTTAATGCATTGACAGTGTGTTCAGGATCATTGTCATGCTGAAAAATTAAGCTGTAGCTAATTAAATGCTTTCGAAGTCGGACCAAAATCTGACACATTTTGAATTGTAGGCCCAAACCATGAGAGAGCTTCCATTATGTTTTCCTTGCTTAAGAATGGTGTCTTAATAGCCATTCTTCCACTGAGACCATTTCGGTCTGGTATATGTGTTATTTTCTTTTGTAGATTGACCTAAAGAAATTAGTGAATGAAACCAGCCAGGAACGAGGACAGGACTGAAAGTGAGTGAAAAAGAAGCCAATGTCCAATGAAAAACAGACCTTCAGAAACCCTGAAGAACTATTGCTCAAGAACAATTATATAATTGAAAGCAAAACATAAAAAAACAAAACAATTGTGGCTCAACACTGTTAATATTTGGAAATCAATCTGATATAGTGATCTGACAAGATGGACAAGTTCCGTCATACAACTGCTTCTTTTTCTCAAAGCCACTGTGTGTGCGTTTCTTTTCCTGCATCGTTGATACAGAAAAACAGATCATACCAAGCTCATTCACTGATTTCTTTCATTTTCCTGTGTGTGTACTTCCAATGCATACTTGCACAGTACATGTGTGAATTTCTCACCTGGTCATACTTGGATGCCTTCAGATGGTGGTTGATCAACTCAAGGTTCAAACGATTTTTCTCCTGCAAGGCAGCATGGAGCTTTGCTTTCTGAGAAGGAAGAGAAAGCAACAAAGAAAGAGTTGGTTGTCTTGTTCCATTATCCTCCTGCTTACAAGGAAATTTACATCTGAGTGCAAGCCACACAGCAAAACTACACCTCAAAATTATTATATAAGTGAAAGAAGCGACCTAAGCAACTTAGGTTAGCGTCGATCGCTCCCTCCATATGTATGCATCTGCGAGTGTGTGTGTGTGTTTGTGTGGATAATCTTTTTCTAAGATTCCGTCTGGAGGACAAAACCCACAGCTGCATACTGTCACCCTCCATTTGGTATGTGGGTTTAGGAATGGAGGGTGAAAGCTGAAAAAGATGAGGGAATGGGAAGAAAGAAAGAGAGGAAAATGGGGTGTGGGTGTGGGTGGGGTGGGGGGTAAATGAAGAAAATTGGAATTGTGAGAAAGAGCAACAGGAAGCAAGAAAATATCTGAGGGAGAAATAGGGGGAAAAAACTAAAGTGAGGAGAAAAAGATGTAACAAGGGAGTCCCAGAATGTTAGTCGAGTACTAAATAAGCAATCGTGCGCACACTGTCAGTAAAACCCTCCTAGCTAAAGACGAGATTAACTTGCAAACCACGTAAAAGGATTGAAAAGTGATGTGCAGTTCCTGTCTGCTCCCTCTACATTCAGAAGTTGTCATGCCACTGGTGCTGCAGGTACTCAAGCATTACATAATTACGCCAGACTCAAACTAGGCCAATGCTCTCCTCCTATCACGCCGCAGCGCACTCAAGAGTGATTTTTACTGCGACTGTTCATATCCTGGCACGTAATACCACTTCACTGATACTGCTCATTGCCATTCTCAACACTACGGCATTAAAATGTGGGTAAGTATTTTATAATAGCAGCAAGGCCTTTCCTCTTTGTCTTCAAACAAAAAGCAACAGGAGTTAATGACAGGTTTTATTTTCTTGTTATGTCTAGTCAGGAAAAAGAGCAGGGCTTGTTTTTAAAAATACTGTTTCCAAATGCAACAGTTACTGTCCAGGGGAGGTTTGAAAGTAAACTTGGATTTCAGATACACTGAAACACAACCTCTATACATTTATATTCAAAACGGCAGAGCCACACTTGTAATGGTTTATGTTAAGTTTACTGATATTGGGTTATTCTTTGTTTCTCCTGCATTGAAAGTACTATATTACTACTTACTACTATTATTGTGTCATTCCTCATTAGTTTCAGTTGTTCCTGTTTAACCTGGCCTCCTTGTACAGAAGTCTTGAGCTACACTTCACAACATAATTTCTTTATATGTTGCTTCCAAAGAGCCATAACTTCTTGTCATTTTTAAAGACGTCTTGAGCATCAGTTCTCCTTTTGGTATTGGCTGTGTTTTCTTTTTTGTTTGTTTATCCACTTTGAAGTTAGGTTGAATGACCTTTGAACCAATCA
Organism: Pundamilia nyererei; assembly: GCF_000239375.1. Taxonomy (NCBI): domain Eukaryota; kingdom Metazoa; phylum Chordata; class Actinopteri; order Cichliformes; family Cichlidae; genus Pundamilia; species Pundamilia nyererei. Next base: position 4,302,697 of record NW_005187433.1, on the reverse strand, counting down.
ACCTAACTGAATAAGTCCCTCTTAGCAAGATACCAATTATTAGTAGACTGTCAAAAACGTACATGATTTGTTCGCATATCTTTAGCTGAATCTATAAAAAAAAAATAACACAGTTTGATAGGCATAAAATAGAATCTTTGCACTAAAAACTAGCTGTAAGAAAGCGTGCTGTGGAGTGTGTTCTTAGAAAAATTGTGGATCAGACATGGATTGGCCTCCCCAGATCCCAGACCTCAACTTTACTGAAGCAGTGTGGGATCATTTTGACAGAAAATGAATCCAACATCCAAAAAAGAGCTCTGGATGTCCTCTAAGAAGCCTGGAGAACTGTTCCTGAAGACTGAAGAAGAAATGACAAGAAAGTTTGCCTAAGAGAGTTTAGGCTGTGTTGACGAATAAAGGTGTTAATACCAAATATTGACTTTCCACCTTGTTAGAATTGTACAAACTGCACATATTTGTACATTTTTCAGTGAATTACTGCCCTTATTCTCCATTTTCCTAGCAAAATATAAAGGAAGCCTTTGCACAGTATTCTATTTAGTTTGAGTCAGCCTTTGTCAGATTGTGTGTGTCTACCATTTTTTGTGCTATTGTATGTTTCACTGACTTGTTCTCCATCTCATTTTTTTTGTCTTTGTTGTGCTTCTCATTTGGATTGTTTGTTACCCTTCAACAGCTTAGTATAACAACCCTCAGTCTATCTACATTCTCTTTTGTATTATGCTTAACAGCGCTAATAGCATATTGACACACCATACATCAGCGCAATATGCTCTTGTGAACCTGACTGTCACGAGTTAAAAAATGGCCAAAGCTTTGTATCACCTTCTGCAAGAGAAAAGACTGTGGAGCTCAGAGGTTTATGATCAAATTTATCAGTACAATAAATCGAGGAACTCAATAAACTCTGGACAAGAGGAGGAGAGAGAAAAACAGACAAAGTGAGGGGCCAGCCAGATTCATTCATCTCTTTGTGTGCAGGCAGAGTGACAGCCAGGGATGTCAGAGAGACACAATCAAACCAAGACCGAGATAGAGAACAGACAAGGACAGGAAGACACAGAGACTGGTGAGTGAGTTCACTTGCTGCTGTTATTGTGTAACTCATGTCGCCACATCACAGCCCTGCAGACTACAGCGTTTTTCAATGTACAGAGCCACACCTGCAGCAGCAGTTACAAATCCTCCAGCTATGCTGCTGTTAATTAAGCAGAAATGAAAAACAAGGAGATGTCAGTCTCAGTCACACACTTCACTAAATCTCCAGGACATGGTCTTGTAGCAGACACCATAAGACAGGCGGGGAGGAGATGGACTGAATGTACAGATAACTGGAAAGAAGACAGCAATAGAAACCCTAAACTTTCTTTTGCTCAACCTTCTTTCCCATCAAGGAAAAGAAAGTTTGAAAGAAAAGACAGAGAGTAATAAAGAACCACAGAAAGAAAGAGAATGACCTTTTAAAGCCTTCTTTTTATGGGCCTCAGGAATGATGTCTGCTTCTCCACTTCCTCCCACTTACAGTGAATCACACATTCACAGCTCAGCTTAACACTCCCTAACATCTTGTATACACACAGCTAAACTGCGAAGCCAAAGGACACACACATTTTCGTGCCAATTTAAACCTCCAATATCCACAAATAAACAAAGAAATCTGGTTTGACGATATGAAGGATATGGAAATGTGGTGTACTCTTAAGAAAAAACGCAATTTAACACCACTGACATCTGTGCAGAGCAAGTGAAAGAGTAGCAGGCATGTGTGAATCTTGAAATCTGTGTTCCATATGTGCATGCAGAGAGGCTGGATTGGCTTAAGGGAGAGGCATCAATACAGCTAATGTCTAATTCACTCTGATAACTTTCTTTCTTCCTTTCCATACTGTCATTTCTCATTGCCTACCACACAACACCCACACACACTCATACAGACTCTCCCTTCCATCACCATAATTATCATTCTGTCCATAAAACCACAAATTTAGCTACTGAACCCACCTTAGCTCACGGCTGCCAGGCACCAAGGTCCTAAACTCTCAAAATGTTCTGTGCATCTATATTACTGGCTCATATCTTACTTTCTTGTTGACACTTTCTTTAGAAGCTTCATAATAGTAGAATTTCCAAAAAAATGAACTGGCACCTGCCACAAATAAGACAAATACAGTGTCTTTAAGCAATGATTCATCAAGTCATGAAAAAACAAGCTGCAGCTACATTATTTTGTTATATGGATTGCACTATTGTGTGAGTTAGACTATAAATATATCTTTACCCAGGCCCGAAGATGCCCTTTTAAGAAAATATTTATTTTCTTATTCTTTTGTTCTGCCACATTTTACTGACACAATAATGTAGGATACAGCAGAGTGGCTTAGAAGTAATCAAACTCACAGGATAATATATTAGCTATACCAGTGTAACTGCTTGTTAACAGAAATATTTAATGGCAGCGACTCATTTAGGCATGTAAACATCGAGTATCAGAATGGGGAAGAAAGATGGAAGAAGTGACCATGACTGTGGCACGGTTGTTGGTGATGAGACGATATGCATATATGATAAGCATTTTAGAATTAGCAGAGTTACTGGTAACCCTCTCTGGGTTTATAGAGAATGGTCTGAAAATGAGAAAACATCCAGAGAAAATACCTTGTTGATCTGAGATTTGCCAGAATGCTTTGAGCTGAATGGAAGGCAACAGTAACCCAAATAACCACTTGTTACAACTTAAAAGGCACAGGCTCACCAAAACTGGACAAAAGAATATTGGAAAAACCTTCCCTGGTCAGTTAGTCTGGATTCTTGCTCCAGCAGTTCAAGGGTCAGATTAGGTATACTGTAAACAAGATGAAAGCATGGATCCATCCAACTTTGTATTAAAAGTTCAGTTGTTGGTGGCATTATGGTGTGAAGGATAGTTTCTTGGCACACTCTGGCCCCCTTAGTACCAATTGACCATTGTTTAAAGTTCACAGCTCTCCAGAGTATTGTTGCACGTCCATCTCTTTGACCAGCGTATACCATAACCAGCAAGGTCCAGCTAATAAAATAGTCAGTGACTGTATAATTATATTTGATCTACTCAGATTCATACACACTTGAATCTAAACTGGGCTACATAGGAAAAAGAAAAATGGCAAATAAGTCCTTATGTCAATCACAGAGGACACTCAGCTGTGTTTGATGAAATAACAAATAATTTAAACAATATTTAAGAGATTAAATTCTTCCGTTTTTTAATTAAAAAACCAATTAAGTGTCATTAAATGCAGCATTCAAATATCCTTTGCAAGCTAATATAGGATTTTATGGATGTGATCTTGGATTTGCTGAATTTAGAAAAACACATTTTGGATCCTAATAGCAATATTAAATGTTGCAAAATAATACTTGAGAAAATAAGCCAGGAGATGATGCATTTCTAATGGAGAATTGATGGGGGATGAAATCATGATTGCAGAGATTTGTGGGATGGCTACTCCTGACTCTAAATAGGATTCTTGTGGGTAGAGGATTGGTGCTGTTTTCCCCAGGAGGATTGTCATTAATTAGATGTCATGGCGGAAACACTTTGTTCCACTTAACTGTGGGCGGAAAGACACACTGACAACATCTGCCGTCGTCACTGTGAGCAGCAAGTCACAAACAGAGATGTGCCCGTAATAGGTAATTACTACAGACATGACCTTTTTATACAAGTAAAATGCAAAAAGAAGTTCATGGCTTAAGTTTCTGAAATTATATTCTCCTCACTGTTGACAAACATTCGTATTTGAATGTAAATTTTACACCATTTTCCCGTCCAAAGGGCATATTCTCCTCTGTGTTTAAGATATATAACATTCATATCTTGCTACATTAGATTATCTCAGTCCTCTTTAAATCTTGAGATATTATAAACAGATTATTTCCTCCAGATCTCTTCATTAAACTCTGGACTGCCGTTGTGAGTGAGTGGTATAATAGGACATCTACAGTCAATGCATCTATGCATGCAGCTGTCCTTAATAACTGAGTGTGTGAGAGAGATTGTTCTGTACTTGTGGTTAGTGAGTGGACAAATTGGTAATGTTATATCCTCACTGACATCTTCTGCAAGAAAATCAAGCTCACCACTATTGAATAGTTGATGCAGTCAGGACCATGGACAGCTCCTTAGCTTTAGTAATGCAGACCAGCGCAAACGCCCTGAAAACTGACCTGGAGACTGTAAATGTTACCTTTAACTTTTTTTTTATTGATCATAATTTTAAAAACAGAACAGCTGGTTTTGCTTTTATGTACATCTTTAAGGTTAAAATGTGAAGGGTTTTAACATCTATAAATTTGAAATAACATTTATGAACTTAATTGAAGAAATATTTCAGTTTGAACTCATCCTTTAAAAACCTCTATAAGCCTGCAATTATTTAAATCACACTCCAAGTACAGTGTGTCAGTGGGCCACGTTAGACAAAAGCAAGCCACCAGTCCTTTAATATCTCACTGTAAAACAACTGTGATATGGAAGCAGGTGACAGAGTAGCATATCAGTGTGATATATGCGATCATTTATTACACAAAATGAAATCAACAAGAGTAAAATAATACAAGTGAGTAATGTGATGACTTGTAGGACTATACATGGAGTATATTTACTTACACGTCCTTGTGGGTTATGCTATGTGAGTAAGACTAAGAGGGAGTAAAGGATTCGAATTTCTAAACACGAAAAAAGATCGAGAGAGAAAAAAGAAACAAAGAGAGAAGAAAGAGGTGCTTTATAGCGAGACATTTTCAGCGGACTGGATGTGGCATTTTTGGTCTACCGTTCAAGGGAATTGGAGTCATTATGTCACTGAAAAGAGAGAGCAATAAGAAACAAACTTCTTCAAAGGGAAGCACATTAGACGTATCATTTGCAAACTGTGTATCCTGGTGGATTAAAAAAGGAATTTTATTCAAGTGTTTGGTTTGTTTTTGTCTGTGAGTATGTTTCAGTGTTTTGTGCACATTTTGTTGATTTGGTGGTTGGAGCGCACTGTTGGTTTTGCATGTTGACAAACTGTTAGTTGTTGCCACCTGTGCTTGTTACTGATTAGGTCCTGGTTGTGTTTTACGGCTGGCAGCACCCACTTGTATCAGAAACCCTGAGGAAAGCCTTATGCTGAAACACATCAGTTTTTTTTTCTTACTTCCTTGTAGTAGTTAGTACAGTATATATGTAATTGTTAGCTCTCATGAAATTCTCATTCATTATTATGATATCAGTGTGCTCACAAAGGCAGCGAAGAAGAGCGTAAACTAGGGTGTAGCAGAGTAGGATTTGAACTATACAAAAACGTATCTTTGGATATGTTATATGTAACATTTCCAATAGAAGAACTCAGTTTAGTGTTCAGAGTCAAAGATGCATATAAATCTGTTTGGTGTAATCATTCTAGTATTAAATTTATACTCTTGTATTACTTTACTTTTAACACGGCCACTGTGACTCCCGTGGTGCTGTCTACCCACTGGAAGGTCAGGGGAGCGATCCCTGCCTACTCCAGTCTGCATGCCGTATCCTTGAAGTATCCTTGGACAAGATAGTGAACCTTGAGTAGCAAATGTTAGACAGCAGCTATGGAGAGATAAAAGTGCTGTCCACAGTGCACCTGAAGCACATCTGAACCAAAAGAGACCAACTAAGTCACTTCAGTGCCGATTACAAAGCACTGAGCTACAACATAACACAAAAGAGTCTAAAAGAGGGCACACTCTCAAGGTTAACTTTAAGACAGTTGTACATTGACACTGTATGTCCCCACTTAAGGAATTGGTTTTGAAAAGCTGGGACATTTTGGAGGATTTATTGTATAGCATTAGCAAGCTTTACACTTCAGCATAAAAGATGATGTATAACACAGGCTTTGTCCTCTGAAGAGCTTAATAGGTGTTTGCCCTTTCGTGAGAGAATGTGTGACTTCCATCCCACTTGATCTTCAGCCAAACATTAGCTTCCTTGGCATAACGTAGTAAGTCTCAAGAGCATTTTGAGATCAGTCGTTTATAATGCAGTTAATACCGTGCATTACTTTTGGATTGGTAGGCATGACACAAAAGCAAATGCTGGGTTATAACTGTGCAGTCCATTCACAACAAATGATTTGCGTTAACATTTAATACGTAGTAGTGTTTATGTGTGTTATTTGTAAACTCTGCCCTTCCGATGACAACCGCAACCTTCTGCATCGCAGATTGACTTAATATTGTTTCCCTTAGCATGGAATGTTGTTTTAGCAACTATACCATAATGTCATTTTTAAAAGACACTGTAAAGATGTCAGTTTTTAATGTCAGTTTCAAAGCATTTTCAGCTGATTTCTCTAACCTGTACTGCTGATTATGCAGCTACAAGTGCCTCATTCATAAAACATAATTGAGTGGCCAATCTAGTTTTGAGAGTAGTGTGTGTTTGTGTAAACCCGTGTGTACATGTGAGCAGTCATAATAGAATGTCACACAAGACCTATGAGGTCATCTCTTTTATTTGCAAACTGTGGACACAGATGGCATGGGGTAATACCAATACAGTGAAGCGTGAGCTGAAGTGTGTGCGTGTGTGTGTGTGTGTGTGTGTGTGTGTGTGTGTGTGTGTGCGTGCAAGCATGAATGAGTTGCATAACTAGCATCTCCAGGCATATATTAGCCTTAAGCCCTTCTGCGCCCACTGTGTCACAGAGCAGACCTTTCAACTGAATCCCACGCATTTACAACCCCTCGAAATAGCTCATGTAGTTAGAATACCTCATATGATGAACACGCTCCGTCACTTTAATACAGCAAGTTGTCCTAACATACGATACAGTAACAATCTGGGGAATTTTCACACACATGTAAATAAAGGCTTGAAAAAAAGGTCTGCACATGAATTATGTGACTCACTCCTGCACATCTGTAGCCTATATGTAGTCCCAGACTTTTAAATTTAACACAAAAAGCTCCACTTCAGTTCAATGTGGCAACCAAATTTAATGCACATTTACAACCCTCTTGGAGAGAAGAAATCACAGTACAGTCTTTTGCATTTAGTAAAATCGCACATATACAGATTCTTCTTGAATGTGTAGTTTAACGTTTTGCTCGCCTTCTAAGCAGAAATCAAACAGCTACCATATCAGCAGGACCAAGAGCAGGAGACCATCCGTGGTTTTATTCAGTGAAAAAACCAGAGGAGAGGCAGGGAGAGGCCGGCGCTACAGTCAGAAGAGATTAACTTCTCCTTCACGTAGCAAAACATCCTCACTCACGTCACCCTTCAAGCTACTTTGCCACTTCTCTCCTTACTCCTTGAGCTCAGCTAAGATAATACTGTAAACTGTAGTATTTGCACTTGTTTATTTGTGTTACGGTGCTTGCTTTTGACTCAGCAGCAAACCGGAGTTGACTTTTTCACGTCAGACATCTCAAAGTTTCAAGCCTGAGGCAAGGTAACAAGTAGCTACAGCTGTTCCCCAGCAGGGGCACACTTCCCCAAATTTGCAGCAGCTATCAGGCCCCTCTTCTGTCAAACCAGCTCCCAGATCAGATTTAAGAAACAGACACTCTCTCTACTTTTAAGACTAGGCTTAAAACCTCCCTTTTTGATATAGCACATAACCAGGGCTGGATCAGGTAACCCTGAACCATCCCTTTGTTATGCTGCAATAGGCTCAGGCTGCTGTGGGAACGTCCCATGATGCACTGCGCATTTCTTCTTCACCTCTTTCCACTTTTTGTGTGTTTACACCTGTTTCTCTCTGTTCTCCTCTCCCCAGCACACCCCAGAGGTTTCTTTCTGTTAAAAGGGAGTTTTTCCCTTCCTACTGTCGCCAAGTGCTTGCTGACAGGGGGCCGTCTGATTGTTGGGGTTGTTTCTATTGTAGGGTCTTTACCCTACAATAGAAACTGCCTTGAGGCAACTTTTGTTGTGAATCGGCGCTATATACAAATAACTAGATTGAATTGAACTGAACAAGCTACATTCTCCTAAATGAAATTATTTTCAGTAGTTTTACTTTTTCTTTACTTTTAACACATTTAACCAACCAAAACTGTGACAGATGCTACAACTGTGTATTACTACAAAATGATGAAGACACTTTGGGCACAGACAGCTTGCACTTGTTTTAGCTATAAGCATGCTGAACATAAAGAGACAGAGTGTCAGAAAAATGTGTTTGGTAACATTTGATGTAAGTATGTTTTAAGCTTTAATATTATACTAATTATGACCCCATTCTGGTCACAAAAGCTCTTAAATCATCAGGTGGAGAACCAGAAAGTAAGAATATGCAAAGGGTCCTGTAATGTAAGTAAGAGTAGCAGCCATGGCTTCCACCAAGCGCTCACCAAAAATAGGTATCAGAAGCACAAACTGGAATATAATATAAAAAGCATTCAGTCTGAAAATGATCTTAACAGGGCGAGGAAAAAAGAGTGAGCCCAGATGTGCAAACTTAACTATATATGCTGTGTAGGAGTGATCCAGCTGGACAGAACATGCACAGCCCTCCAGGGAAAACTCTGGCTTCCCTTAAGAGTACAAATGCCCCACAGGAAACATTAAGGCATGGGAGTGTAAACACTGAAGTGTGTGTCTGTGTGGTATGTGTAAAAATGTGGAAGCAGGCAGTAAGAGTGAAATCAGGCCCGACTGACATGGGCAGTAAGGCTTCAAGTCACACTTATGACATAACACATTTGATGTGAGCACGACCTATTGTTCCCTCCGGCCACGCAGAGAATATCAGAGGGTTGGAAAATAAGTTCGGAGGAACGTCAGTGTAATGCTAATGAGGAGCCCAGGAGCTGGTTAGGGATTACATGTGCTTGGATGGAACTTAATGCTCACATAATGCTTGGGTGGACCTTCATGTTCAGAATAGAAAAGTGCACGCACACACACACACACACACACACACACACACACACACACACACACACACACACACAGACAAGCCAGCACATAACTCCTCAACCAAATTTAAAAAACTTGCTCACATATACACACACACTAAGCAACGAGGCGAAGCATGCACATACCCAATACCCACAGACACACACTCACATGACCCCAATCTGCAGCAGAACATACCACATAAATGCTAAATAATTTAGATCTGACCCCATTATGCAGTTGCTAAAATGTACAGTACGCTTAAAATACATTAGCAGAGCCTCACCACAGGTTTCTTCACCAATGTTTCAACCATAGACCCCTTACACATGCAATATATTTGTAAATGCATGCACTGTGAGTATATATAAGGTACATATCCAGTGGCAAATAGTGCAAAGCATTTTTATACTCATCAGGAGACACTTTGAAATCATCCAAAGCACTTTTATGAGTTATATTAGTGCATGCTTCTTTCCATTGTCACTACAGCTTCAAATTGATTATAATACTTTTGTTTTTAACCTATCTGCCACTGTGCACTGAAGCTCTTGAGTACAATTGAGAACAGAGTATGCTGCAGAGGCAGCCTCAAAAGTTGGTTTTTAAAATAATGAGAGATCAAGCGTTAAGCTGACTTGACTACTTAACTTTGGAAAGATACTTAGCAGCGTTTCTGTGACTGATTAACGTTTGTCAGCAGTTCATTTTTGTAGCCTTTGTGTTGGTTATTATTTAGGTTATAGTTCTTTATTTGTAAATTGCAATTAAAGTAACGAATTATATCTAAATCTTTTCATAGTGCAGGTATAGACTTAGTCTGTCTCTTATATTAGCAGTGTGTGAGCCACCAGATGGTTGATTTTGTGAGCAGAGCAACAAAAGAGCTGCAGTGCAGCATGGGACAAAGAATTAGCGCTGCTGCCGCTACATTTAGCCTTTAAACAAAACATGCAAAGCAGCACTTAAAACTCCCCTGGACTTCTGCCTTGTCACAGCTGTTTCAGAGTGTGCGATGAAAAAAAAAAAAAATCTAACAACACTCACATCTGAGCAAAAACCGCACATCTGGTTCCCAGCGCTGAGTTATAAAAATGTTCTTGGGGCTTTGATTTTACTGCATAACAACAGACTGATTTGCATCCGCTGATTTCTCCAGAAATAGATTTAGGATTCAATGACAAAAGTATAGTTTTACAACTGCTATTGTAACACAGTGTGGTAGATGTGACCGCGTCTTAAGTCTCTACTGAGCAGGACTCAGTATCACAGAGCAATAGGTGACACTTACAGAAGCACAGGTCCTGTCATGTCATCTATGTCCAAACAGGAGCGCCTGTCTGACATTGTGTACTCCTCTATCCCTCCTTCCTCCTTTCAGGTGCCCTTGATGTTCAGTTCACTGAAGGTTTCTGTCCTATGTTTAATCATTCAAGCCTTCCCAGACACACGACACTAGGGACTAAATGAAAGGGAGAAGAAGAATGGCTGAGAGACAAAAAATGCAGCAGTGATAGAGGAGCAAGACAGGAGATATTTGGAGTGTAAAAAAGAACTTTTGAGGGTGTTAAAATCTTACATACTTATATTAGAAGGAAGGTGAAATTTAGTTAAAAACTGCAATCAGTATCTGATTTTTTTGTTAATCAAAGCTAACCTTACCTAAATAGGTATTGTTTAGGTAATAGAACTTAGCCTTTATTGGACAGTGAAAGCCAAGTGGGACAGGAAAGCATGGAGAGAGATATGCCACAGAGGTCAGACTCAAACCCGGGCCACTGCTCATGCGGGATGTGATTGCCTGCTCACCTACTGACATATACTGGCACCCAATAGTAACGACATTTAACAGCTGTAACTCACTAAGGAAGTTAAGGAAATTGGGCAGTCTGCCTAATACTACTCATCATGTTACACAACTAATTGATTGACTGATTGATTGATTGAAAGGCTTTGGAATTCAATAGGAGCAGTTGGTACAGCTTAAGCATAATCAAGTCGGTATTAAGAGGAAGAGAGACGACAGACTGGGAGAGAGGCGTATAATCAAAAGAGAAAGCAGCCTGAACACAGCGAGAAAGGTGGGGGAAAAAACTTAGAGGGGACAGTGGGGGGACTGTTAGTGATGTGGAATTAACAGGCTTTTATCGGCATGTTCCTTTGCCAAAGGGCTCACCTAGCCTGACAGTGTCACGCTGGGATTATGTACCAATACAGAACCAAATTTTTTTGAAAGAGAACCTCAAGCTGCTACCCTTTCCTACAAATATGCTAAAAATATGAACAGCATTGTATAACTTGGCTCAGAGTCCCAGAAGCTTTTAGGAATATTATCCAGCGGACATCTACACGTGTCCTTAAGTGATTCTCAGTTACAGTGATATAGATTTCAACAGGTCCAGCAGTAAATCTTGACTACCTGGAAAAACAACTAAAAACACATTTGTTTTACTACCTGATGATGTAAACAGAGTGCACACACTGACGCTCAGTGAGTTAGTTAGAAAGCAGCTAAAGCGAATCGCTGCTCAAGTGCAAATCTGCACCTACTTATTCCATGAGATGGGATATAACTTTTAAAAAAAGAAGCAAATACGCACCATGCATGACAACATAAATCAAGCACTACTCATTATTTTGTTTATTTGACTGTCTGTATTTAGACTTCAGAGACATCCATTTTCCACTGTGATATTAGCTCTTTCTCCCCTCACTTTCCTCCACTGCCCCACCCTCCTGCCTCTGCAGTACTCTGTGTCTTTCCTTTATCATAACTTCTATGTATCTTGAAATGCTGCCCACAAACGCTCCTTTATTGTTTTTATCTCCGTCATGCTCCCACCACCACCACCACCACCCGCTGGCTGGGTGACAACACATACGCTACCAATCAATACAGCGCTCACTCGCATTCGGGGCATGTGCAGGTACACATGTTGCATGAACACACACAACATGGATAGGAGTGTGGTGACGGTTTATGCGGTTGCTATAGAAACTGCTCTCTTTCAGGTATGGCGTGTCAAGATGAAAAAAGTAGCAATGAACTATCACATGCAACATATCTTATGCCCTGAGAGTCTGCACACAAGCACTGCAAACAAAAGCCTTCCATACTGAGGATGCACATTAAGATACACAGCTGTAAGATATGAAATATGCATGACAAAAAACACACTGAAGACAGACAGAATATCATGTGGATTTCCAGTAATCCAGGCTCTTCATTTATAATAAAGTGAAATTGTGCACAAGTATGTATTTAAAGACATGTAGTCTAGAATAAATTTGATTGTATGTCACGTCTGCTGGCATACGCTGTTTTACTCTCTTAGTAGATGCATAAAAATTGATATGTGCTGCCACACCCCTCCAAGGCTGTGACTATAGGGATTATTGCAGAGCCTGTATGTCTGGAGGAACATTTTGATTAGTCAAGGAGGCTGTCTTTTGGCTGCCAGACTCCCTGATTATCTCGAGAGAAGAGCAGGAGAGAAAATCAGTTGTAAGACTGAAAACACATGTTTCATTTCCCCTGCCTTCTTTCCTCCATCTCTCTCCTTCTTGCCCTCTGGCATCCAACTGAACGTCGGTTGGCAACGCCGACCAGCCTGCCGCATGAAGATGAAGAAGTAGAAGGAGAAGAAAACAGGGAGGAATAGTGCAAAAAGCAAAAAAGCAAGGCATTCGTATCCTCACAGGGAACAGAAAAGGCAAAATTACTGTACACAGAGAACAAAAGTGATGCCAAATGTATAAAACAAAATGCAGTAAAGTAAAACTGTAAAGCTAACAGTACACTATTCGTCTACTGGTGTCTCACCCACCCACACAACCATATATTCAAACATATGCAAGACGAAGGTATATAACACACTCACTTGTTCTTAATATGCACATACAGGTTCAAACACATTTCCTGAAGAGGTATTTCAATATTTGCTAAGTAGCTGGTAGTGTAGTGATAGCTCTCATGTCTGAGAGCTGTCTCATGGCTCAAATCTCTGCTCTGTGAATTTAACACAACAGTCAAGTTTTCGTATCGTGAAACAATTCCAAGGCGATTAAAAGAAGCATTGCGCTTTCCATTAAGTTTTTATTTCCAGTCATATTGTCATCATATTCAACTTTTACCGTAACTTTTGCATAACCGTTCCCATTCATTAGGCGGATGATTTCATTGCTTACAACCTACATGGCAGAGCAGTCACACCAGTGCTCACTAAACATGCCACTTATTTTTGAAGATTTCATGCATAAAAGAGAAGTGCTTCACGTATTATGAGGTGAATAAATTTAAATACTACCCTCACTTAAAGTCTACCCTCACTGCCATAAACCAGTGGCCAAAATAAAAGAAACGCCACTCAGTAGTGGTGTAGTTCAATAACCCCTTAATCTACAACCTTCCAGAAAGCCAGACGAAATAACACCTCTCTCAAACATTTATAGCCTCTACGAAGGCGGAATTTATTGCAAGATTATTTTATTAGACTGCAGACCATTTAGCCACTATAGTGTATATAGTAGATCACTTTGCCAAGCACTCACAGACACACCAAGACCTTTAGTGAGAGACTTTTGCTCATGTGAATAAACAACCAGCAGAGCGCAAACGTGAGTCAGTCATGAGTGGGTTAATATTCTTCACCAACACCTGGCAACCTCTCAGCAGGCAGCAACCAGGAAAAGCTCAGGTTACCGGAACTGACAACGCCAAAGCACACACACACACACACACACACACACACACACACCGAAAATCAAATTTGTAGCACCACCTATTTCTGTTTATCTGGCTTCCCGCATTTCCAAGTGTCTATACATCTTGTTTTACACACATTTCTTACATAAGCACACAATGAGAGGAGGATTTATTCATTATTTAACATTTGACAGCAGTCACAAGGCAGCAGCACTCCTTCAGAAATCCATGCAAACACACATGCACACAATATCCTTATCATGCACTAAGCACACAATTAGACCATACACTGTAACCCCACCCCTCACCCCTCCATACACACCCACACATCTCCAAACAGGTGGCTCTGCCTCAGCCAGTAAACCGGGAAGCTGGTTGTTGCTTTCTTCTCATTACATCCCAAAAGAGACAAAATGTACAAATCCTCTCCGTCTCCCTGTGCACATCTGTCTCCTCCTGCAGCCACTGCACAGACAGGTTTTCCCCAGCTGCTTGGCTAAGCTAACCCTGAGCACTATATATAGGACTCAATAGAGCCAAATCAGACACAAAAACACTCGAGCCGGTGATGCGGAGACAAACAGCAGCACTGAAGAGGAAGCAGAGTGGTGATAAAGGCTTTGTATTTACCGTTCGCGCCGGCTTAGCACAGGAGCATCTTTACTGAGGTGTCGCTTACTCCTTCTTCATCCTTGCTCTGATCTCCTCCCTTCTTCCGCGCTCTGTATGGGTGGGGAATTGTCAAACGGCTGCAGCAGCGGCAGCATCAGTAGCAGCTCTGGGGCCTCTCTCTCTCTCTCTTTTACTCTCTTTCCTCCGCCCCCTCTCCACACACTCTCTTTCCTAGCCTCCCGTTCCTCTCACTCTCTCACCCCACCCCCAAAGACCCTCCTTCTTAACAACCTTCCTCCATCATTTTCTCCTTTTCTCTCCTGCGTTCTCTCCCCCCCGTTCTCCCTGGACCTGCATGTGTTTGCGGCGAGCTGCACAATTCCACTCTGTTGAATAAAAATCAACACCGCTACAGCCTTCGGTTACATCAGGAGTCCACGGAGGAAAGGTGTCACTGGCAATTGGAATATGAACAACCAAATAGACCCGCCCTCATCTCTGCTTCTCCCAATTTCATGTCTTAAGTCGTGGCACTAATTTAACAAGGTCTTGACTGATGCTGCTTTTTCTCATTTCGCCTTTTCTGCTAAGATACACATCTAATAAACGTTTATGGCATTAATAAATGAGGCGTAGCGTTAGCTGGCAGGTTTTGTAGTTATGGCTGTGCAGGAGCCTGTGTATAATATTTATACATTATATTACAGGAGTTTTATTGTTTGTTTTTACAGTATTCTAGTAGGATTTATGTCTCACTGTGTCTTTAAGTGGTGCTCTGCACTCTTATGGTCACAGGTTATATGTATATAAAAATCTTCTGATACCAATGTGTAATTCCTTTCTAATTGCCAGTGGGGGACAACTTTACGGTTGCAAAATACCTATGATTGCATAAAGTCTATGAGAAAACTACTCCACTTCTCACTTGAATGTTGTCCTTGGTGTACGCTTTCCTGGTGGGTTTATGATTTTAGTCTCTAGTTTCAACTCTTACTGGTGTACTGGTTGCAAAGTTTCAGCCGCATTAAAAATCCAAGAGGGCTATAAAGTAGGCTATGCTTTGAGTAGCTGCTTTATGAGCATGCTGTGTAGTGTCCCTTTGTTTCTCAGATCACCCACCCTTTGCCCCTTCAGAGCACCAAGGAAGCAGATCTGAAAAGCTTCAAGATGGGCACTAACCAATGACTGGCATCACAGTGGCTACATATGGGAAAAGCTGGCCAAAGACACAAAAGCACCTGAACAATGATGCAATCAAGAACAACCGGACATCCCAATGTTTCCAATATTCCTATCTTGTAACGTCACTGTCTATAAATATCTCCTAAACTATGTCCAGATCAATCTGGAGCAATGAGGGAGCCCCTGCTCAGGGCAGCTACACACACTAGGGGTTTGACCTGACCAGTCACCCAGCACATTTTGCTCCCCCCCACCCCCCTGTTGATGCTGGCAACTTTTCCAACTTTAGCCAGAGGCAATAATGCTGTGTGCGTTGTGATCAACTCACAGATTCTTATAAACCTTGCGGAGGTTTTAGCGAGAGTTTAATCATTTACAAACGAGTGAGAATTTATCTATTTGCATTGTTAATGAACTACAATAAATAAAAGAACTGATATAGTTTGACATCTTCCAATTTACAATTTATTACACAACTTCCCGAGTTCTTAATAACTTGTAGCCAAAAATGTGGCAGAAAAAGAAAGAAATAATACAATAACTAATATTTTGTGAGAAACACTGTAATCAATACAGCTATCGCGGCTGAAAATCAATTGTATCAACCCTGTCACAATGACCAATGGCTTATTCATAATCAAGTATACCAAACATATTTCACAGCGGTGTTTTTAGGCTGCAGAGAGTGAATGTTTCACAGGATCATTACTCCACATTCGTGGGCTGACACGTTGCCTGCTGAGATGCACAGACTGTATATAAAAGATGGGTCTGGATTCCAGGTCTGAAAAATGAAGCCAACATGAAAGTGCCTAAAACGTGCTTTCTTTCTAAAGGCCAACAGGGAATGACTCCTGCAGCTGCAAAAGGAAGTCGCATTATGTAGAAGTCTGAAGTCACGAGTTTTATCATATAAACTAATGTTGCTTTGTTTTTTCAGTTTTATGAGCGTTCCAAGTGCGATGTGGTTTCAAAGATTTTGACTTTAACTGCACTACTTATATTGTTGTAATAGTTATACTGACATAAACCTTCTATGATGTGCATGTGTGAATGTGGGTATGCCAATGTTAACCCCTAAAATTATTTAATCCAGTTAAGGTGATTTTTTCCTTCTAATGCAGCAGAATTTAGTTTCCTGTGTCACTAATGGATGAAATCACAAACCAACTCAGCCTTGCCTCTCAAACTTTGTCTCCAAACTGCTCAGCCTGAGCTGTCCTTCTGATGTCCTCATTTCTAATCCTGTCCCTTCTGGTCACTCCTGCATCTTCAACCCTGCCACCTCCAGCTCCACCTCCTGTGTTTTAGTCAGTGTCACACTTTCAAAGCCATAGCTCATAGCAGGTATATATTATATAAGAGACAGAGGGCCATTTGGTTGGAACCAAAGGTCAAATGTGTTCGCTCGTATCTGGATATTTGAATCTGTTCTTGTATATGTTGTAATTATGTTGTATTCTTGGCACCATAGGGAAATGACATGACATTGACATCAGCTGACACTGGTTTTATCATTTAAAAATTATTAGGTCATGAGCTAGAAAGCAACTCATCTGAAATTTTGTCTGGAAGGAACTGTCAGAAGATGTCTCAATTCGATCGTGGCCAGGCACGGCCCGCCCTGATTTACATCATATCTGCTTAGATTAGCACAAACATGAAGCTGCACAGGCCAGGCCTGTGGCGTCAGTCAACCTCTCTGCCTGGGTGTGGACACTGAGAAGGTGTGTGTATGTGTGTTTGTGCTTGCGTCTACGTTGTACTGAGCTGTTCTCTCTCCATTATCAGATCTTTTTCAAGACACTGTGAACGACGCCACAGAAAATAGCCATTAAAGTCGAATAACAGATTTTTAAAACAACTGTTTAAATTCATCATTAAAACTCATCCCACAGGTTTTAGAGGTCAATGTGGTGCGACCTGTTGGTTTTGTTGTTCTCTTTCTACTGTTTCTCCTACAGGGTAAATCTCAGTGTGCTCTGCTTTAACTCTCAGCAGTTTTACATAGGTAAAAAAAGGCAAGGGGATGAACTGGGGGGGGGATGAACTGGGGGGGGGGGTAATGTAGTTACACAGGAATATCTTAGAGAACACACCTGGGATGAATTGAGTTGGAGAGAAAGAGTAAAACACATCTTGTTAAATGTCAGCTGATACAACAACCTTGTGAGTCAAAACAGTGTGAGAAAGTGGGTGGTGATAGTGTTATTCCTGCTGAGTTGTGAAGTTAATTTCAGCATACTGTTCTATTGTTAACCTCGTTTTATTCGTGTGTCATTGATTGGAAGAACTTAAGATACAGATTGTGGGGTCAGGTAAAGCAACACAGCCATTTAGGATTATTGATTAGCCGTTGCTCCTCTTTGCACCGGCACAACTCATATCATTGTGAGGCCTCTCATCTTAGTTGGCCAGCTGCTAGCAGTACACAATTGTTGCCATAGGGATGGTGTCCAGGGAGACAGCTGTGGCCTTTTAGCAGCAGCCACACAACAGACAGAAGGTCATTCCTCACCGAGGGAACCTTTCTCCAACTGTCCATCACAGATTGTTTCCAGGCAACAGGTCAAAAGCCCTTTTTTTTTCTTCCTTCTTCCATCTTCGCTGTGTTTCCTCTTGCCATTTAGGAAGCAAAATAACCAATTAAATTCAAGAAAAAACAGACACATGGGAATATAACTAATAAGCAGGCAATGAAATTAAGTTTCAGCATCACAGCAAAGATTCAATTAAAAACTTTGAAATAGTAGCTTATATAACTTCCTGGTACCCTGGTCTCACACCTCCCTATAATATATTAGCACCTTTTTAAATTGACATGGGGCAAACATGTTAGCAAACTGTTTCCTTTTTCTCATCCAGTTAATACTGACCCAACATGAGCATTTAAGCTCTCCCTATTAGTCCTGAGTCTTCATGTAGTAACAGACTGACTCCACACCAAAAAGACCCATGAAGCCATGCTGGCCCAAATAAAAATAATTTAAAATGTTAAAAAGAAATGTAAATATTTTCTCAGTTTATTATAATCCGAAGTAAATTGTATGCTATTGTTACCTTGGGAATATGTGATTATATACTTTATGCATTTAGGTATGCAGACATGGTCGAGATGACCTATTCAAGTTCAAACCCAGCATCAGAATGGGGAAGAAAGAATTTAAGTAAGAAACTCCTGATCTACTGAGATTTCTGAAAAACAAGCATCTGTTGGGTTTACAGAAAATGGTCTGAAAAAGAGAATGTATCCAGTGTGAGCCAGTTCTCCAGGTGAACATGCCTTGTTGATGCTAGGAGAGAAGCCAGACTGCTTCCAGCTGACAGGAAGGAAACAATAATTCAAATAACCACTCATTATAACCAAGGTATGCAGAATAAATCTCTAAACCAAACCTACAAGCAGAAGGGCTTCAGCAGCAGAATACCACACCAGGTGCCCCTCCTTGGTCATTGCTGCTGCAGCATTTCAATGGTAGGGTAAAAATCTAGGGTAAATAACCTGAAAGCATGGATCCATCCTGCCTTGTATCAATGGCCCATCCCATTGTGACCACAGTATACCAATCTTGGCTACTACCAGTGGGATAACACACCATGTCATAAAGCTTACATGATCTCAAACTGGTTGGTTGAACATTACAGTGAGTTCACTGTACTCAATGACCTCCAAAGTCTTTAGATCTCAGTACAATAGAGCACCTTTGGGATGTGTTGGAAGAGTAGATTCTTGCCATGAATGCACAGCTGAGAAATTTCCAGCAACTGTGTGATGCCAGACCTCAAAATCCAGGAAACAGTTCTGGTGTACTACCATATTTCTTCTCATCTTACATCAAAGTGTGTTTTATTGGAATTTGTTATTAGGCATCTTTTGACTGTGACAAAGTGGAAGAGCAGTTGAAATGCTTTCCATTTGTCCCATATGTGTTTACCTTTTTTTGCACATTGTACACATTATTCTGTTATTGATTTGCTATTTGTCAAGTAACATTGCTTCACTCACCATCCCGGGTTTGTTTGTGTAAGCGTTCTGTTGCCGGCAAATCAAACATTCTGCAAATTAGGACAAATACTAAGTTATGTTTCTCTATATTTTATTATGTTACAGATTAAGTCCTTTGTTCATACTGTTTTCAGCATTCTCAACAAGACAAGTGATGGAAGGGCTATCCAAAAATAGGCTCTTTTTGGTTTCGTTTAATGCCCCGACAAAGGCCACAGTGCATCTGCTTAAGGAAATGTGTAAAATGAACCCTTTCTCATTACTGAGCTTCTCTTTGATCCATAGCTGAGTCTGTCTTTGCATGAATGACCATGGTGCAGTGCTGACTGTGTGAGTGAAGCTATCAGCAGCAACACCAAAAAGATTGTCAGGCACCCAGCTGGATTGCCTCCTAACAGTATCTCCCATATTTAAAAATAGCACGCACACACAAAATTACACAACATTACTGCTTTATGTTGTGGTTACTTTGAATGTTAGGGAGGGAAAAAAAAATAAAAGACAAGTTTTGCTTTGACGGTTTTCTGTTTACATAGAGAGAGCAGTTTATCAGAAAGTTTTACATATAACGTTACTTCTCAGTGAAAGAAAGACTGATGGGAGACAGAAAGTTTGGTTATTTTGTCATTTGTACAGTATCTAGCTTTAATAATTTTTGTCTGGAAGGAACTGTCAGAAGATGTCTCAATTCGATCGTGGCCACAACCTTTAACAGCAGGTTGTGGCAAATTTTCAAATATGAAATTATGTAATTGATGTTATTATTTTAACTTGAAAAACACATTCAAATAAAACAAATTAAAAGGCTGCAAAGGAGGAATGGAGCTTGCAGATTTCACTCTCGAACTGATTTCAAACGATTGCCGCTCATAGCAGCAGCAGCCACTACGCTCTGTCAGTTCCCCTCTGTCAGTGTGTCAGCGCTCCTGCTAATGGGCATGTTGCCAAGACAACAGCTCAAACACCTTGCCATCTGGGACCACCTGGTGGAGGCCTCCAAAAGACAACTTCACTAACTTGACTTCACTACACAAATACATGCATGAAGGCAGAGTGCAAACTGGCACTCGCATCTACAACACACACCCAACCACCCGCCTATCTGTTTTGCACTGAATTATGCTAGCCTACTGTGCTCCTTTAGTAATATTTCATCTGGTATATCCAAGCCAAAAGAATATATATCATTTGAAATATGACTGCGTTCGCTGTCAGAAGAGACAGACAAATGTAGAAATTATGTGTCAAAAATTATGTCTGTGGAAAATGACATAACTGGGGTTCATAAAGTAGCAAGCATACCACTTTCTTATACTGCTGTTTCTCCTGGCGAAGTGTGGTTACTTCAAGCTTTAGAGCTCGGTTTCTCTCCTCCAGCAGTCGAAAGCGGCTTGCGTGGTAGACAGTGGAGTGGCCTGTAGCTTGCTGAGATGAAACATCATATCTGGACTGCAAGACAAATAATAAAGATAAGAATAACCAGTGTTGAACATTCCTGTATTATTAAATACAATATCATTTTAGTAGTAGCTGTAATAGTGCTGGTAGAGCCAGGCTAACACTTCTGTGAAGCAGTCCTTCAAGAAAAACATTATCCTGCTGCTAAGATGTTACAAGTGATCATGTTCATATGATGCCATGCAGGTTTAGAGGTTTAAAGCCTCAGGCAGACTGGGACCAGTTGGTCAGCCCCAGGCACCACTGGTTGTTAGGATAAATGTGTATTCCATGACACCAACAACCTATATATATACATATACATATATATAAAAACACCCAGCAC
>NW_005187433.1:4273126-4278269 GCF_000239375.1 Pundamilia nyererei | reverse complement strand
GTGCTGGGTGTTTTGTTTTTTTTATAAATATATATATATATATATATATTAGATAGTGAAAAACAGGAACTTTCTGTCATTTAATTGTTTATCTATTACATAATTACTTTGCTGTAGTATTTATCGATGGGAAAAGCTATAAAAAGTTTAGAAATCTATGCACTCCTTCACATTTCACATTTTCCAGAGCCATCCAGTGGTCCCTATTGGAGTCTTTGCCAGGCTAATTCTGGCCCCCTGGATTTATGTTTGATACCTCTGTCCTAAACCAAAAAACTAAATCAAATGTGACCCTGTGCATATTAGCAAACATATTATCCACAGGGAAACATGAAAGTGTCTGTCTATTATCGTCTAATGGCAATTACCCAAAACCTTAAAAGTGAAATTCAGGTGGATCTCATGGAAGATGTGCAGCGGACAAGTTGTGTCATGAAATCCTCCAGTGTGTATGAAACAATCTGTTGTCCACACAGGAGTCATCACCCTTGTAATAATATTTAAACACACAATCACATTATATTATTAATGTGGATATCAGTGCCACATTTACTAGAGATATTTCACTACAAAACCTGGCAACCTCATGGTGACTTAACAGGAAATGTAAGGCAACCATTATCTGCATAAAATCATCTGGCACTTTATTCAAGTTACTTAACCAACCAATTCGCATGATTAATATACAGTAAAGAGAAGCCATATTGACAGTGTTTCTTACAACAGTCTACTGCTTCAGTCCCATATGGTCAGTGACAGGAAAGGGATTAGTGGGTCTGATAATGAAGCTGCTGCAGCTCAGTCTGCACATCAGTGTATTTTTTTTAACATTTTCTTGATGGCATAAAAAAGCCTTTAAAATCCAAAATTTCACTTGCTTAAATTCTCAGTGGAAATGTAGTGCATATCTGCAACAGGCAGGCTGGAAGCATCCCTTGTGCTGCTGAGTTAGTCTTCTTTCATGAAAGACATCCATCGGAGCAGTTTGGTGGCACTTTTCCATTCATAGCTGTCGTGTTTTGGAATAGAACTGCTATGCTGTCTGTCTTTTTTCAAAGTTTCCAATCACGCTGGAGCTACCAGAGGGACTGTAGATAGCAGAGGTATTAGGCAGCTTTTTTGCTGAAGTGAGAGAAAATCTGATTTAAGATACAGTAAAAATGTATTTGTGCCTCCTGGAATTAAACACAACCCCGAAGATAGAAGGATGCATTTTGCTCTGATATATATACAGAACATTCCCCTGTACGTAAGGCTAAAGAAAGATTTGGTGCTGTGCTACACTCTGCTTACTTTAAGTATTACAGGAAAATGTTAGAGAAGTATAATCTGAAATGCCCGAAAAAGCATTAGTCTTTCATATTTGCCTCCTGAAAAAGCACACTTAGCCTGCCCCCCAGACACACAAGTATTACCACATTAGCACCTCAAACAAAGGAAAGCTTTTGCCTGCATTACTTTGAAGTCTGTTCTCTTTTGTCTTTTCCCTCCCTATACTAGCTTTTCATCTAATTTTTTTTAAAGTTACTAAACCCATCTCAAGGAACTTTAAAGCTGTGGTCAAATTGTCAGCCCACTGTTCTCATCAAGCATTATTTCTTTTTACCAATCTCTGACAGACCAACCAACAGATGGCTCTCACTTCAGTTTATATTATTCTAATATATCAATTTGCTTGTTACCAGAACAGTTGGTATTTTGGCACACAAAACAATTCACACACTCGCACACATACAAACAATAACCAGATCCCCTTGATGGAAAGCCAAACCATCACACTCCACAAAGCACATATGAAAAAACAAAGTTGCAGACAAGATGACAGTTTACCCACAGAGCGTAAGCTTCTGAAGCCAGTACGATGGAAGTGCCAAGTAGACAGAAAGACAGCCAGATCCACCTGCTAATACACCAGACCCGCTAAGCAGTCGAGCCTACACATATATCCACCAGTGTAATATGGTGATCTTTCCAAGAATAGACAGAGAGATGGACCTGCCAACCAGTGCTGTTGGTTTTCCAAACAGACAGACAGACTAACACATTCTGTCAGGCTGTTCAGAGCAAGATATTAGGCCATATTGACGTCCCTATGAGAGCTGATTTTGTGAGTCATTTACCACAGAACCACTGGTTTCCAGATTTAACATGCTAAAAAATATATATGGCTAAAGGCAGGTAACCTCTTTAGTGACTTGACAACAAAATGAAAATATTTTCTCAGCTTCATTTAAAATATCTTGGACATTTTAGCATCTGGGTGACTGGACTCTGGAGCAAACACATAAACTCTAATCACAGGCAGTTAAGACATCCAAGGGAGACATGATACCATACAATCAGACTCCTAATTTAACAGAGTTTGGTGCATCTAAGCACTGTAACCAGTCCCCTGTCTGGCAGGGCCCAATTGTGCCGTCCACACAGGAGTCGTCATCCTTGTACTGAGAAAGCTGGCAAAGCTGCTCTGACAGCAGTTACGTCAGAGTTTAGAATAATGGCACACTCATGCACACTGGGGTCACAGGAAATACCAACAGCATTTGCTTCTAAGTGTGAGCCAGAAAAGGAGCAATTAAAGGAAGATTATAAAAAGTCCAGATGCTAAGCTGGTATTTTATCCATTCTCTGCCTTTAATTCAGAGAGAATGAGCGAAAGGCAAAATGTTTTTCCATAAAACACATCTGAGTCACTCCTGGGTGACTAGGAGTGACTCAGATGTGTGACTAGGTAAAAGGTATAGGTGTAGCTAACAATTCACCTTGATCTCTTGATTTAACAGATCTTTAAAAGGCCTGGAGAACTGTTGGTCAAGAGCACAAATAAAAATTACAAGAAAATCCAGCTCCTGAGGGGTGGCTCAAGATTTTTGCACAGTGCTGTACATCCAATATTCTGCACAAGCTATGGATAACCATAAGACAACAGAAAATATTACCAATATTAATACCATATAAATCGGCAGACTGAGGGCAGAGGGATGAGATGAATTAATTAGTTGAGAAAATTCAGACGCAATACAGTCTCAGAAACAATCAGCGAGAAGACCTTGCAGCAATACACATAAAATTTTTACCATCTGAGAATTTTCTTTTGTATTTATTATATCTCAATGATTTTACATAAATAGTAATAATAATTTACTCGTGTTTGTATAAATCTGCCACAGCATCTCATAAGTTGCTCTGAAGTAGTAAAATCTGCCTGTTCCCCATAAAACCAGTCTGTTTTACTTCCACTCATGCAGTCTCCGCCTGCGTGACAACCTTTGGGAATACAGCAATACTCCACTCTCAGAGGAAGTGTATGCCTCCAGTCTGATTTAATGCACTGGCCAAGGTTCTTACCTGTGTGCAGTGTGGTTGGTTTATATTGCTGTTGTGTGTGTCTTTGTTGATTTCAGTGACCCACAATGTAAGATACTTTCACTTCAGATTTTATATGTTTTGTCGAGAGTCTTTTTAATTTTGTTTT
The DNA here is from genome assembly GCF_000239375.1 of Pundamilia nyererei. NCBI lineage: Eukaryota > Metazoa > Chordata > Actinopteri > Cichliformes > Cichlidae > Pundamilia > Pundamilia nyererei. The sequence goes on along the minus strand of NW_005187433.1, from coordinate 4,274,794 downwards.
GTTTGTTTTTTACTTCCATCTAAGGGATATATTCCTTTTTTGTGTTTGCAATCGGTAAAGGTCACAGCTGTGGAGTGCTGTAGTGTGTGTACTGCTCAAAGGCAAGTCTGTAAAGCAGGTAACTGCTACAAAGGGATTTGTAGAGCTTACTGACTGCTATACTTAACTTCCATGACATATTTCACAGAGCCGTGTTCATAATTTTCTGATGAAGTGCCAAGGAGCAGCGCACTAAAAAAGGTAGGCAGGTGAATGACGCAAATATTTATTGCATTGATACCAACACTGGTATTGGTATTAGTGTGACAGGATAGATACTTTCTTTCTATCCTCCAAGTTTAGTATGATGGCCACTGATTTGTGTTAAATAATGAAAAGCTGAAAGGTGTGTATTGTGTTAACTAAGTATTTTGGAAACTGAAAATCTCACTGATTTAGTGGTTATTAAAATGTGTTAAGAATTTCTCAATTGATGATGATTAATCTCATAAACACTGAGGCACTGCTCTCTACTCTACATAAGCTTCCTTTATCAGATAAAAGTATCGGTATCAACAACATTGGCCCAGCATTTACTTGGTATGTAATCTATGCCAAAATGTTCAATATGGTACAGCACAAGAACACATTTCTGGGAAATAAAAATAGCAAAATAACATTCATTAAAGGCTATGAAGGCAAGCAGCAGAAACCTAAAAATACAGGGAGCTTAATTTCTGCACAATACCGGTGACAACAGCGGTGATGGACGCACAGTGAGTGCATTATCCATTTAAAACTAATGAACAACTGGAGGCTGGGGGAGCTGTTTATTAACCAAAGCAGATAATGTGGGTAGCTATTAAGATATTACAGCATATGATTATGTAATACGGGCTTTTTACTTCTTTATACCCCTCACAGTTAAGCTTCACTCCCATTTTCCAGCAATTAATAGCTACCAACTTTATCAGCACGCAGACAAATGCTGTGTGCTTTCAAGAGTCTGCTTAATAAGAATCACATTTTCTGGGACGTCTGTGGATTGCTGCTTTGTTTGATGACTCCCGCTAAAGGGACACAGTAGAATAGATTAGGGAGGCAGCATGTGGTGGCTGGACTTGAACCAAGGGCACTGTGGTTAAGTGGCGTGTGCTCAGCCAACCGAGCTGCCAGGATACCCCGAAGGTAATCTTTTTTTTTTTGACTAGGGGGAATTTAAATTTATTGTCATGTCGCCATCTGGTGAGGAAGTGAAACACTTGCATCCGTGCTGCCTGATGCCTGAGGTGGATACATATGATCAAAAACAAAGAAAGAAAGGACGAAGCAAAGGAAGAAATCCAGCCAAGATTTTCAGAGAAACAATTCGCCCACTGCTCCTTTGAGGAAGAACCGTTTATATTTTTAATACAGTTACTTATTTATTTGTTCATTTATTTATTTATTTATTTATTTTAGAGAGGTTTGCACAGTGATGCTAGCGTGCAGTGGTTTTGCAAAGAGACCCACGGTAATAACACTGTCCCTACTGCAAACGCAGTATCTTTTTTGTCCCGAATTGTCTCTCTTTTCTTCCCGTCACACCACGGACCGGCAGCGGAGGCGCAGGCGACACGTCACTGTGCGTAACCCACGTGTGTGTGTGTGTGTGTGTGTGTGTGTGTGTGTGTGTGTGTGTGTGTGTGT
>NW_005187433.1:4271245-4273106 GCF_000239375.1 Pundamilia nyererei | reverse complement strand
TGTGTGTGTGTGTGTGTGTGTGTGTGTGTGTGTGTGTGTGTGTGTGTGTGTGTGTGTGTGTGTGTCGGGGTCTTAGTGCATCTGTGTGCGTGCTGCAGCTTCAACAGCTTGCCTAGTCCACACACACCCGTGGCTGGCCTGGATTATCACCTTAACAGCGAGACCAAAAACAGTGCCACCTTCCTGGCACCCCATCAGTTCCTGCACCCTCTCACCATCGCTGCCAAACACCCCCCACCTCCACCTTTCTACTGGTGTCAGTACCTTTCTCTCTTACTACGTCTGTCATCCAAAGGATGTGTTCAGTTGACCAAACATCAACGTCACGCACGCGAAAAAAGGAGGGATGTGTTGGAGGGGCATGCACGGCATTACATCATACATCGTCCACTTCACCTGACCTCGCAGGTGAAGTGAGGCTCATATTTTGAGTTCAGAAGTTGTCTAATTTGCTAAATAATCTTAGATAATCTTGATGTTAGATAATGATGTCTGCTTTTCTCACTTGATACGTACATGTTTCCAGAAATGAAGAGTTTTTGCTGAAACATACAATACTGTGTAAAAGTACTGAGCCACCCCACATTTCTTTATAATGTTGTAGGAAAATGGGAAATATGTGCAGCAATTTATTGAAAGGTGTGTGGAAACTCACATGGAAATGCATTATATAAGGCAAAAACAGAGTTTGTACCATTCTAATGAGCTTGAAAGTCAATATTCAGTATTTAGGTTCCTTTGTAAGTGCGCATGCGCCATTAGAGTGCTGCATGCTGTAACCTATAATTTCCTTTGGGATTAATAAAGTATTCTGATTCTGATTATTCTTCAAGACAGTCTGAACTCTCTTAGGAGAGCTTTCCTGTGATATCTTCAAGCAGTCATAAGATTATATAGTTCCTCCTGCTTCTTGAACTTCATTTAAAGTTGTTCTTTGGGTGTTTTTTGTTTGTTTTTGTGTTAAGTTGGTTGTTTTAGTTTGTTTTTGCTCCTTTATCTGTCGAGATGCTTCAATAATGCTGAGGTCTGCGCTCTCAGGAGGCCCATCCATCACTCATAGTGTTCTGTATGTTTTTATATCCAGGTATGCTTTTACTGCATTAGGTATGTGTTTAGGAATACTGTAACGCTGAAAAATGAAGCCATTAACAATGAGATGCTTTCAAGACAGGTATTACATGATGGATCAAAATTTGATGGTACTTTCCTATATCAATAATTCCATCAATTTTAACAAGATCTCCAAGCTGAAAAGCAGTCCCAAACCATGGCAGAGCATCCGCCATATGTTACAGATAGACACTCACTGTTGTAGTTCTCTCCTGACGTCCTCTGCACATATCAATGATGATTCAAACCTTAGATTTACAGTTTTTACTGAATGCTTAAACCCTAACTGTGATTCTTATAGCACAATTTCTAAAACTATTAATACTTATAGCAAAACCACTCACTGAGTTTGCAAAACTAAAAGCACAAACACTGCTTTGCACTCAGTTTGCCATTTTATAACACACACTTTGCAAACCTGTAGCTACAATCCACTGCACAGCACTCTTTTTGCAGAACTATAAACACAACTCACTGCTTTACACTCAATTTCCAAATGATCAACGCACTCCTAGCAAAGCTAAGCTATACTATACAACCGTGGCTCAGGGGTTTGGGAAGCATATCTGTAACCAGAAGGTCGCCGGTTCGATCCCTGGGCTCTCGGTCCTGGTCGTTGTGTCCTTGGGCAAGACACTTTACCCTACCGCCTACTAATGTTGGCCAGAGGGGCCGATGGCGCGATATGGCAGCCTCGCTTCTGTCAGTCTGTCCCAGGGCAGCTGTGGCTACAACTGTAGCTGCCTCCACC
>NW_005187433.1:4268568-4269922 GCF_000239375.1 Pundamilia nyererei | reverse complement strand
TTTTGTTGTAAATAGTTTGGTGTTTTGTTGTAAATAGTTTGGTGTTTTGTTGTAAATAAATAGTTTGTAAATAGCTGTAAATAGATTTGTTGATACTTTTGTTTTGGGATTTTGGTGGAGAGCCTTTGTGGGGTTTGTTTTGTGTGTTTTTTTTTTCTTTGTTTTTATTTTTTTCGTGTTGCACTCCGGTTGCCTAGGCCGGGGTGTAACATGCAAAAATAGCCAATAGTTACAAAAAATGTGCTCAAGCCACCAGAAAAAACTGTAAAATCTGGATTCATGACTCTGTGTGTTCTTATGTAATTTTGCATGCCTCAGCCTTTTCTCCCTGCTTCCCTTTGTTCAGAAAGGCTTCTTTACAGCCAAACTGTTATCTTTGGCATTTCTCACAGATTTAGATAAAGAAATGGGAAGAAAGAAAGGGGGTCTGTAACAAGAGAAATCATTTTTTTTGCTAAAATGTTTGTTATCTGTAGCCATATCACTGGTTCATCCCTTGAGATAGGTCCCTTTTTATGCTTGAATGATTCATAAGTCAGTGTTAAGTGGCTTAACAAACAAAGACAAAAACCCCTAACACTGGTCAAGTACAAGGAGTGGGCTGTAAATGAGAGAAAAAGCCTCCTATGTCCAAACAGAAACTTTGAAAGACCTTCATAAAACCTTGAGAACTATTGCTCAAGACAACTTAAAACATTACAAGAAACTCTGACTTCCAAGTAGTCAGACTTTATTTGGAAGTAGCCACTTCTACAAACAAACAATACAGAAGTAGACCTTTATGCCTCAGAATCAACACCTTGTTAAAAACTCAGACTATACCCTCGACTCCACTCTGTTTCATCCATGTCTACCTATAGCATTTTAAGGTTTGGAACTTTTCTCTAGGATTAAAATCTACACTGTCATGTTCCTGGTCCCAGTCCTACCTTGCATCCTATTTGCTCTTTTCACCTCCTCTAAATCCCTGAGAGAGGGCTCAAATTAAATTAGGTTTTAGTGAGGTTACATCAGCACCAGGCACTCAATGTATTATGTAGTACTAGTTCTCGGTTTAGCTGGGACAGAGCAAAGAGTACGGAGGGGAGGACAGAATGAAAGAGACACATGGGACAGAGGACAGGACAGAAAGACAGGAAGGAGAGGTGAAAGTGGGATGTACGCACTGTTCCACTCTGTTGCTTAGCAACACGTGCTTGCTGTCTGTTCTCATCTTTACTGTGGGCACATTTACTCTTGCAGTGAACTGGTTTCCAGCCATGACATGACGCCCTGTGAGGCTGGGAATGAGGAAAAGATGGAAACTGGATTGGACAGACTGGCTCCTTTAAATATGCAAATAACTGAAGGCAAA
>NW_005187433.1:4247620-4268427 GCF_000239375.1 Pundamilia nyererei | reverse complement strand
TGTGTGTGTGTGTGTGTGTGTGTGTGTGTGTAGACATATAAAAATATGGAGCTGGAGATGAGAATGGCAGGTTTATTCTAAACCCCTTTGGACACCTTTAAAAACCTTAAGCATCTATAGTGGCCTATCGCTCCACTGGATACATTTTGAAAACCCTGAAAATGTGTTTTCAGAAGCATGCTGTCTTCTCTGAGACATAATTGTCAGTGACTTAGAATTGCTAGTGATCCTCTAGAGGACAAGTGGTTTACCTGATAGATCAATAATTTTTTCTTTAGGACAAGGGGATTCAATTCAAAGTGCCCGAATCACACAGTAGTATGTCTGCTGCTGTTAAAACTTTTACAATTGTTTTAATGTTGCTGACAGGTGTACATTTGTTGGGATCAAATAAAGCACAAAAAGAAAGAGATGTAAGCAGTGACAAGATAATCAAGAGATGCAACTCTTTGCACTCAAATCTCAGTGCTCGCAATAAATGAAGACTCCCATGTAGGCATTTAACATTTTAACATTGAATGCATGGCTTACTGTCTGAATAAAGTCTGCACAGTTAAAAGTTTGCACTGCAACATGGCAGTAAGTTCACTGTATCTACAGTCACCAGATCTCAGTTCAGGGGAGCACCTTTAGGATGTGGTGGAGATTTAAGCCAGCAAAAGAGGATCTGACCAAATACTGGCAAGATGTACCTGATGAAATGCCCAGTGAGAGTATATTAATTTATACAGTTTAATGCTATCTTATAAGATCACTACCAAATATTACTTAAAACTGACTTCAAATCACAAGTTAAAATTTTATCAGCTACTAGTAAATGCCATTTATCCTTCACCAAGGTCAACACTAATGTTTCCACACTAAAGTTTATCTTAGCTATAAAAGCAGTAGTGTGTCTAAGGCCTATAGTATGATGTTACCTTGCCCTTGCTCTGCAGGTGGTGATGGTGCAAGTTTCTGGCAGCAATCATGGCGAGCTGTCTCTGGATCCACTGTAACTCCATCTGAGACTCCCTCAGCAGGTTCTCCACATTAGCACTGGACTTGTGATCCCGCATTATCACCTGCAACACCAGTCTGCAGGTTACATAGTGAATCTATGATGCAAACCTCATATTCTGCACGCACACACACTGACGGTGCAATGCTGGAACAGTGCCATCAGCATATATACAAAGAGAAGCATGTACGCATCATTGAATAATGAAGAACTATTGCTTTTTGACCAGCATCAATAGGTGTCATTTATTAAAGTTGAATACTTAAGGATTTTGAGCTACCTTTGTAGTTTGTGTCTGGTTCAGATTTATATTTTAGTTTCACTAAACTTCACCTGAAAATAGAGCATATTTATGTGCATTCTTTAGTAGTTCAAAAACCTATCCATCTAATCACCATGTTTCCAAACAAACAATAACATATAGTGTGTTTGATCGATATTAAAATGACAAATAACTGTACATCATGAACAAAAAGCATTTCAAATATTTCATTATAATTCATGATTAAGGTTTTCTCAATGTGTTGCAGTGCATAAGCTAAAAACGAAAGGTCTGCTGCTGAGAAAACGCACTAATGCACTAATAAAGAGCTTTTGACACTTACTGTACAAATCCTTCATCTTCTTTCATTAAAAAAATCAACACGCAACTTGTTTGTTCATTTTGAGAAACACAGTCAGTCCTTGAGAGTAAAAGCCACATTTTTAAACGATGAATCATTATTCCAGTTGAACTCCGTTGCCACCCGCACAAGTTCGTCCACATATACATGTAAGCACTGACTAGTATGTTCATGTGTGTGTCCATGTGCGTGTGTGTTATCACTGAGAGAGAGCTTCATTCGGTTACATAAGAGAGGATTAGTGCACAGACACACAGTGAAGGGGTGTGTGAGTGTGTGGAGGGTATGGTGGAGGGGGGCATGGAAAATACAACAGCTCATATTAATTGATACTAAATCTCCATCTATGTTGACATGCTTTGTGCGTTTGGTCAAACAGACACTGACTTCCACACAGGAGTGTTGCATTCACACTAACCATACAGAGCACAGATACATGCAGGGTAGAGACGGTTAATGATGCTTGCACCTCAGGGGATTTGACTTATTGGACTCTACCTAATCTACACTAACAAATGCTCCAATGTCTGACTGTCTGTTTTTTCATTTGTGTTTTTTTAATACTAACAAGATCAGACTCCTTCTTTTTTTTTCCTTTTTGCTTTTCCTGTTTGATTCATTCATTCAAAAAGTGGCTTTTTTAAAATAAATGAATGCCATTGTGTTAAAAACTAATGACCAAAGACAAAAAAGAATAATAACTGGCCTCTTCTTCTTCTTCTTCTTCTTCTTCTATTGTTTCTCTTAAAACCTCGGCCAAATGCTTGAACAGATTCTCTGTGCTGACTCACCTTGGACAGCTTTTACTTCCTTGCAGGGGATTGTGGAGGAGGAGGAGGAGGACAGACAACAACAACAACAGCAGCACACAGAGCTCAGGAGTCTTACAGATTTATGCAAAGCATCCCACCCTTCAAAGACCTCTATGAACCACCTCTGAGAGCCAAAGCATCTCTGTCGCAGATTTATCAAAGGCAGAGAGAGTGACATTATCCAGGCCTGATAATTTTTATTTATATATTAAATAATCTATAAATCCATTATTTTAATTAATTCCATTACAGTATTTTTTTTTAAATTCAAAACCATCCCCTTTCTCTAAAGATTTAAGTTTATTACTGTGGTGAGGCAATGTACTTAGCTCATATTGATTCTGAGCAAATAGCTCTTCACTGTTTACACACAAGTAATAAGAGCTCATTTAAAGAAGACAAATGAACTAGAAACTGAATTTAGAAGTGGATTCATTGCATTGTTTGAAATTATATTTTATTAAGTTAGCTGTGAATGGCTGTTAATTGTTAGCGCTGTACACAACTGTTCAGGAGCTGAAAAAAATGTGTTTGCAAATATTATGGACTAATAGATATAATGCTGCATCATAAAAACTGCAAACGCCTTCATCTATGATGCTTTAAAACTTCTGCAAGGACTGTATTTCATAGTTCTTACCCATTTAACAAATGGTCTTCAGCTTCTCTCATCCTCTTCACAAAGATGGTGTTTGGCTGGGTAGTATCATGCCCATCTTGTAGTTCACCATAAGCGAAGCCTACAAAAATTATAAATAGATTTTCTAATCTTCAAAACTGTAGGGATTTACTGCGGACTCCGTAGCCTCCATGGTTCGTTGCTTGTGGCGTGTGTCTCAGTACATTTTTGGAGCGCTTCTCCCTCATATGACTTGTTCTTTTGAAACAGAATTCAGTTATGATTCAGAATCTTTCTCTCACAGCGCTCTTGTACCCAAGGCGGCCTGCTGTGTGCCCATATGGCAAACTTAACAAGAGCATGAAATATGAACAGCAGACGGAAAAAGATCATCTAAGGCAAACCTTAACCTCACCTGTATGAGGGGAGAACACCCTCGATAAGGCCTGGCTGTATCCTTGCAGTGTAATTAACTGTGATGTTTTAATGTAGGTTTAAGACTATATGACACACAGAACTGTGCAAACGTTTTGAGTACTCCTTAATTTCTTTATATTTTGCTAAGAAATTGGGAAACATGTACAATGGAAATAAAAACAAAGTATATAACTCAAACATATGGACAACATTTATTCTTCAAACAGCCTAAACTCTCTAAGGCAGCTTTCTTCTTCTTTTCTTTAAGTCGTTTTCGGGAATAGCTCTCCAGGTTTCTTGAGGAAATTCACATCTCTTCTTTGGATGTTGGATGGCTTTTGCTCTATTCTCTGTCAAGATGATCCCACACTGCTTCAATAATGTGAGGTTCGTGCTCTGTGGAGACCAATTCATGACTGATAGTATTCCATTGTGTGCTTTTTTTCCCAGCTTTCCCCAGCTGGTTTTGCATGTAGGATCCAGGTCTGAATGTACTTTTCTACCCCTTTATTTTATCAATTTTGACGTGATCGCCAACACCACTGTCGGCAGCCCCAAACCATGACAGCGCCTCTACCATGTTTTAACCATGCCTATAGACCCCCACTATTGTACCTCTGTCATGACACAATGGGGATTTGAAGTAAAAACTTTAAATATAGATTCTCAATGCTTCTTGCTATTGATTTTTAGTCCAGATCAGGTGAAATTTGGCATACTTCAGCTTCTTCTCCCCACTCCCCTGCATTATGAATGGCTTCTTCACAGCCACCCTTCCACTAAGACCATTTCTGATGAGACTTCAATGAACATTAGACACATCAACTGAAGGGCCACATGCATCTCTCAGCTTTTGTATCATGTCTTTGCTGGATGCTTTGCCATTTTCAACAGTAATGACTTTAAGACCGTTCATCTGCTGTAAATACGTTTTTTAGGCCTGACACTACACACCATGCTGAGATATACCAAGTTTTTTGGTTAATAGCTCTTTAAGAACACCTTGCTGATGCAAATCATCATAACATTTCCTTTGTTTTGTTTTTTTCAAATATTCAACTAAAAAAAAATTTATGTGTTATGATTCATAAAACAAGGGCAGTGATAAGTGGCTTAAGAAAAAAAACTGTTCCTCTGAAAATGGTCAGGTACAAGGACCGGAGCAAAGAAACAACCACTGTCCAAAGATAACGAGGGGTGACAAGATTTTTGCTCAGTACAGTATAACAAATTGAGCATCTCCTGCCTGATTTTGGAGGACCAAAATGCAGCCACATTAAGTGAAAATATGCACTGAATGACTTTGTTGTTTAACTGGAAGCAGAAAACCTGAGTTTTAGCATAGCTTAACATTTACCAACAATTTCCTGTTTACATTCTTTCTTTGAATTCTTGAAATTGTGTATAATTGATTTCAAGTAACAATGCCTTCAAAGACCATCAGTTCTAGAAAATGTTTTTATTGGCATACAACAGTCACACATCGAGGACAGTAATATAGAATTTAAAAAAGCAAAAAAGCATCTAATTTTCATGGAGAAGATTTGGGCAACGCTTTCTGAAAAGCACTTGAGATAAAAGATGAACGAGTGTAAAAAGGTTCCAACAAGGCAAATGTGGTCTGTTGTTTTGACTCATTTTATGCCAGACAGAAGTGCTGTCCTAACACGTCTCCCCCTCCTTTTAGTAACCGTGTGGCAGTTTCAAATTCCAGTGGGACGCTCTTGATCTCGGGTTGCTTCAGGTCTTTTTCCATCAGCTGTGAAAAAGAAAATGAAATAACTTATTCATCTAAACCAAATTTAATTTGACCAGAAATAAGAGGAAAACTAATTCTTGAAGCGTCACCTCATACGTTGTGACCTCTAGTGTCTCACTGATGTCATCCTCCTGTTCTGACAAAGGTGTGTTGATCAGCAGTGCAGCTTTAGCCACATCTGGATGGTAATGCTTTTGCAGCGACTATAGAAGAGACGACAGGAAAATGTGTCATTTTAGTGACTCCTCCACTTAAATTGGACTTTCAATCGTTTGTGACATCTCTTCAACATGTTTTCCCCAAAGAGAAAAAAATGAGAAATATCAAAACTCAAAAGTCAGTTGTCATCAGCGACAGAGGTAATTCATTTGGGAATCTAAAGTTATTGCCTGCACACCTTAATTTCCCACAAGCTGCTTTCTAAGGCACGGCACTGAGCAGGATCCTCTTCATCCGTCAGATAAGGATCCTCAAAAGGTTCTGTCACCACACAAAAGCAAACATTTATCACATATCCTACAGACAATTCATAGACTGTTAACACACCGATCCCAACTACAAAAGTCTGAAACTCACCATCTTCTGCGCTGGGCTTGTGAATGAGGACTCTGCAGGACGGGTGGCGACGGATCAGGTTGTAGATGAAGGGCAGCACTATGAGAAGGGCTGTAGGCGGTGCCGTGAGAGCCAGGCGAGCCAGACGTTTGGCAAATGCAGCCACTAAGTAAACTGGCAAGTGACTGAAGGAAACCAAAAACAGAACATGCATTTTAGCAATGTAGATCCTGAGCTTTCATGCTCATTATTTAAGTAGTAGGACGCTTATATTTGGTCTGTTTAGCAGCTTAAATAGTTCAGCCAAAGCTCATAAGAATAACAGCAGGTCACCCACAAAGCAACATTCATGCTGTGTAAAGAGTAAAAACCTGAATGCAATAATTTACAGATTTGATAAACTCACAATAGAACATAGAAAACATAATAAATGTTTAAACTGAGTAAAAGGAAAACATTTCAAAAAAGTCTGGACAGGGCGTAGTATCATCTTTCTTTTAAACATCTGGGAACTGAGGAGAGCAGCGGCTGGTATAAGTTTCTGATACAGGATTCTAACAGCTAACTGCTGGTGCAGCACCGTGACTTTTCAACAGTGAAGCCACGCTTCTGTAACATCTCCAATATGGAGTTTAGCGTTGTCTTGGTAAAAAAATGCAAGGCTTTTAATTGGAAAAGACTTAATCTGGATGAGAGCACACGCTGCTCTCAGCAGTGATGACTCCATAGGCACCAATGCACCTTCATACCATCAGGGACTAAACAAAGTGCTAAAAAACCTGAATGGTCCCTCTCCTCCGTAATCCGGAGGATGTGGTGTCCATGTCCAACAAAACAGTTTTCCACTTTGCCTCAGTCCATTTTAAATGAGCTTTGGCCAAGAGACGATGGCGGCTTTATTGGATCATGTTCACATACGACTTCTTCTTTGTATGACAGAGCTTTAACCTGCAATTGTGAGCGACACAGTGAACAATGTTCATAGACAATGATTTCTGGATTTGCACCTAAGCTCATGCAGGGATTTCCCATGATTGGAAGGTCGGGGGTTCGACTCAACTGAACGGCTACCCTGAGGTACCCCTGAGCAAGGTACCGTCCCTACACACTGCTCCCCGGGCGCTGCACTGGTGGCTGCCCACTGCTTCACTGGGTGAATGGGTTAAATGCAGAGGAACTATTTCCCTATGGGGACTAACACGCACACTTTACACTTTACTTTTACACTTTTTACTTTACACTTTACACTTCCATGACAGGCTCAAGGATCATGGGTATCCAGTATTGCCTTCAGCGTGAGATTTCTCCAGATTCTCCGAATCTTTTTTTTTTTATGTATTGTAGCCTACAACTGTATGTCAAGGAACATGATTCTGAAATTGCTGTAAAATTTAAAGACTCTGTTTTTGCAAATTTGCTCTGAGAAACTCTGCCTCTCTAAGATCCTCTTTATATATCCCATCATGTTACTGACCTGTTGCCAGTTTTCCTAATTAGTTACAAAATATTCCTTCAGCAATTTCTTTTTAATACCACTTATTTTTCCACCCTTTTTCCCCTCAGTCCCAACTTTGAGATGTGCTGCCATTAAATTCTAAATTTTTTTCATAGAAAATCTTAAAACTGTTTGCTATGTTCTATTGTGAATAAAATATCGATTTATGAGACTCAAAAGTCAGTGAATTCTTTTCTTCTTCTTTTTTTTAAATGTTCCAACATTTTACAGAATCTGATTTATAAATGAATAAAAAAGGATTTTGAAATATGTGACTGAATTCTTACCTGGAGCTAAGGAAGACATTGGCTAAATGGAAAAAGCGTGCTCTGTACTTCACATGAAAAACAGAAGGCTCAAGTAGATTATACAACTTCTTGTAGAAATCAGGATAATCTCTGCAAACACACAACACGTGGTTTTGATTTATGTGATCAAATGTCTCCCATTTTACTGTAAATAATCTGATCTAGTAAAAGAGACAAAAAAAATGTGCTTTTCACTCACAGGTTGTGTTGATGTATGAGGACAAAAAGGCCATTGAGTGCTAGCAGGCTGATTGCCCCACCTGTTCGATGAAGACAAGAACCTGCTGATTACCATCACTTTATAGCAAAGCTGTAGATGAACATATGAAAGTGTTGTTTTTCCACCTTTCACATTCTGAAATAGTATTTTTGAACATCTGATGGTACTTTTGTGCTCATAATTCTATCAAGATTCTCAACACCAAACCATGACAGAGCCTCCACCGTGCTTTACAGATGTAGACACTCACCTCATCCATACGCATTGACAATTATTTGAAATAAAACTTGTATTCATTACTTCATAAAATTTGTTGACATTGACGTTCAGTCCAGTTCTTGTGTAATTTAGTATACTTCAACCTTTTCTCCTTGTTTTGCTTCCTTAAAAACGGCTTCCTGAAAGTCCTCGTATGTCACTGAGACTCTTGGGTTCTGTGTCAAGTCTTTGTTGCATCCTCTCTTTTTTCCTATTTCTTAAGGACATGATTTTCAGATACTGTTCATTTGCCATGGATAGGTGTTTAAGCCTGCCATGTCTTGTTTTGTCCTCCATTTGTCCAGTTTCCTTGAATATTTTTTAAGAACACACTGCATGCCATGCTGACATATGCCATGTTTTCAGCTAAAAGCATTTTGATGGAATTTTTCTAAGATTCAGCTACAAAAATGAAAAACAAAAAACAAAAAAAACAACAAATGATTTATTTTTGTGACCATGGTGCTAATAACAAAGTGCAGAGAGACAATTTAAAACAGGTTCTTTGCCAAGTTGTTTGTTATTACTCTGTAAATGATTAGGCACATGGACTGGACTGAAAAAGGTTAAAAAGCAGTCAGTGACTAAAGAAAAACTTTGAAAGACCTTCAGAGTGCTTGGAGAACTGCTGTTCAAGTTCATTTAAAAAATTACAGTATATAAAGTGTACATACTGCACAGCCCCGCCAAAAAGCATGTTACATAAAAACAACTTGAATCCACAAAGCTCTCAAATATTTTTCATGTTTATAGGATAGCTAGACAAACAGATACACGAGTCAGGTGACGCAGACGCGTTATACTCTGCGTGAGGTTAGGCTTGGGTCCGAGTGCAATAAATTTGGTCAGAGGGCATTTCACTATAGGGGTCACTATAGTGAACTGGAAAAATAATATTCTAACAACTACTTCCCCCTAGTGTTCGCTGATGTCCATGCACAAGCAGATATAATCCCAGTTGAAGTAAGTAAAACAACAAAACAAAACACTGTTAAATTCTCATTAATCAATCTAAAACTAACAAAGCTGAAGAATCGCTTCACTGTAACTCTAACAATGAAATCTTCCTGTGTTTTTTATGGAGCATTTACATTTATGCTGTAGACAATGTACTGTAGCATTTTTGTTGTGTTTATACCAAATTCATTATTTAATTCAAAATTATTTTAATTTTAGGATTGTTTTATATTTCAAACACAGTCACTATCACTACACTTCAGACTTCTAAAACTATCACAGACCAGATGTGAAAATGCCTTAAAAGTTACAGATGTCAGTCGACCTCATGGTGAAGTACCGTCACCATAGAGCCACGAGCACACACATAACTTACCAATTTCATAGGCAGCAGTCAAGAAGTCGATCATGAGCGTGGGTTTGCTCATATACGGCAGAATGGAGTCATGTAGTATCACCAGGACCTTTTTATACATGCTGTTTGGCAACTACAATACAGACATCAAACATTAATGAGACATATCACAGAGCACAAAACAGAGAAGAGACTGTTGGTCTAATCTACTTACCTTATACTTCAGAAAGCCAAGCCACATCCTCTCAAAGACACGCTTATGTTCCTGTGTGGCAGAAGATCTAACAGCATTCAGAAAACCTTTTTGTTGGCAAACAGAAATGTGAAGATTTGATTTAAAGTATTTTACTTACATGCAGCTTGGCAGCTTTCCAGTCCTCATGCTTGGCTGAGAAAAAAAATGCCATTATTGACTTATAAAAAAAACAAAAAAGTCCCCAAACTGGATTTTCTCCCTCTGCAGTGACATTTTATCATCACGACAAAAGACAGAGGGACTCCCACTGTGATTATCACATCTTAAAAAGTATTACCTTCCTGTTTGACCATAAAATTGGTCAGCTCTGACTCCTGGTTTGGCATGCTGATGCTGGACATGAGTGTGAACACATTGTTCTGATATACAGGCACCACAGCCTGGAAGGAACAAACAAGCAGTATTTAGCAAATCCCATAATGTCTTTAACACAGAAAGAAAGCATCCACGTAAACGTCTACAGCAGACAGGTGATGATTTCCTACCCCTTTGCTTTTGTCCATGACTTTGCCGACGTTGTCCCGGATGGAGCTCATTACATAATAGCGCACATCCTCCATCTCGAGAAACTCCTGGAACCTGGAGATCAGCAGGGAATTGTCTGTAGCTTTAGACAGAAGGTTGTCCACCAGTGCCTGGCAGTACAAGAAAAAAGAAATATCAGGAGGAGCCACAAATGACAAAGTGTATCTTTCGGGAAAAGCTATTTTTGCCTTGAGTAATAAGCTGAAAGAAGTACTTAAGTCACCCAAAAGAACACAGAAATTATTAATACTTATTAATCCTAGAAATCATAGCCAACATGCTACCTGGATCAGTTCCCTTGGGAAGCTGTAATGTTCACTCCAGTCCAAGTCCTCAAGAGGATGCCGTCCTTCTCCGGCAGCAAATTTCATCAGGCAGCACATGGCACTCTCCTGTATCCAAAAAGTTATCCAATCATGTATTTTTCTTATTTAAATGAATATCATTGCCTCCCTCAAGTCCCCAAGACCTGTAAGCAACGTAATCAATTGCACAATGCAAAACTGTAAAAGATAACTCCCCGTACAACACAGAAACTTTCAACACGTCTGTGCAAAACAGATACTGAACCCCCAGCAAACATGTCTAATGTGAGCCTTTCGTTCTAACGGTCAAAAAGTGAAGACACGTATTAATTTGTTTCTCTTAAGTTTAATTAACGTGTGACGGAAGGAGAAGTCACAGAGAGACAGCTCACCTTGATGTCATACTGCTCATGGCTGAGGTGCTCTAACAGGATCTCAACACAACTGGTGTACCGGTGTCGCATAAATATCCGGTACTTGTCCTCGGCGCTGTAGCCCCCTGGACCAGACAAACCCAGGTAAATGGCGACAGGAGCAACACGCATACATCCACCTCAGAACTGCTTTTGGTAATCGGGTTACAATCGTATACTAACCGCTCAATGCGTCCTCCTCTCCGGGGAGCTTTCCCAAGAACAGCTCCTTCCTCTCCAGCAGCGCACTGAACAGCTCGCTGCACGCAGCGACTGCGCTGATAACCTCCTTCTCTTGTTCTGCCTGCTCACAGACACGAAGGAAACAAACACGTACACTTACTGAAAGCTGCCCAGCGGTGATCATGCTATGGTTAGCTAAATGGCATGGTTTTAGTACAGCGTGGATGTTTAGGTGTGGAAATCTATACCTGAAGGCTCTCGAGAATGTCGAAAACATCGTTGGCATGCTTTCTGCTCTCGAGGATACGCTCGACAGTTTTGCTGAGATCTACTTTGGCTTTTTTTGCACTCTTTTCTGCTGTTTTTACCGAACTCACGTTGCGCTTTTTGGCCGGTGCCATGTTTACTTGATGGTGCTTCTTCTTTGAGGTTTACTGCCGGTAATAAAGCAGGAACTGGTGCGTTACCGCCACCAGCTGGTATGGAGTGTGAAGCGTCATAACCTCTCAGTGATGTTCGTCTATCTTCCAGAAATATGGCACCCTTATAAAACCTTTTGCTTTATAATATTAATTAGATTCGACTTTTTTTCCTTATACTTCTGACAGTGGACTGAAGGACACATAAGACAGATGTACGATGTTAAATATACTGCCAGGGGCACCTCCAGAATGTTTTCATGGGGTGGCCATATGGGGCACACTAAAGATTTTGGTGTGGCACACCAAAAACAGAATTTCATGTTTTATTATGCTGTTGTCAAATATAGGTTACTTGAAAAATGTGGCAAAATCAAGAGACGGTTGAAAAAGTTATATCACTGAAAATCCAAATAAGATTTTGAAATTCATAATTATCTGTTTTGAATAACAAGTTACTGTTTCAAGGCTCACCACAGGACATCTCTGTGATGTGGTGGCAGGCACTGGGGTCGTTTTGGCGCCCCTGTGTACTGCTTGCTTTACGGATGTGTTGATCTTTCTTCTGGCACGTCCTTGCTTTGCCACGCTCTCTTACATTTCTTCCTGAACCTCCCCACATTAAGTAATCACATAGCCATAGGTCATCATTAAATAGTTTAACAAACTGAAAAAGATTCCTTCAAAGAACTGTCAATGAGTGAAAAAGCAACCAGTGTCCAAAGAAAAACTTTAAGAGTCCTTCAGAAAGCCCAGAGGATTATTGCTGA
This sequence comes from Pundamilia nyererei, assembly GCF_000239375.1. Taxonomy (NCBI): domain Eukaryota; kingdom Metazoa; phylum Chordata; class Actinopteri; order Cichliformes; family Cichlidae; genus Pundamilia; species Pundamilia nyererei. The sequence goes on along the minus strand of NW_005187433.1, from coordinate 4,256,178 downwards.
AGATCACTTTAAAAAAACTTCTTCTTGAAAATAAAATATAAAGAAATGAGGAGTGGGGCAAGACTTTTGCAAAGTCCTGTAAATACAGCTCACTGCTATTATCAGAGAAGTCATGAATGTGGGATTTAAACTTATTATTAAGAGATGAAACGTCATAAGTTGATGTTGTTATTTGAGTATGCAGTAGTACACAATTCTTCTGACAATTTAAATGTCGCTGTAGCATTAAGAGTATTTTCAAGAGTAGGCAGCCAGTTATTACTGCAGAAACATCAAACAAACCAGCTATCCAAAGTCGTTTTAGTGGTAAACTAATATTAGGAAACCAAGCAGGTTGCATTAAAGAACAGAAGCTTTTATTACTTGCTTGTTAATAACATTTGTATAAAAGAAACAAGATTTAATCCCAGTGAAAATGTCTGTATCAGCAGTTAAAAAAACAAACAAAAAAAAAACCACATGATGATGCATCTTCTTTCTGCTGGCAGAGTGGCCTAATCAGAGTCATTTCCTTCATCTGCATCATCCTGCAGGAAGAGAACAATTATATTTAAAAATAAAAAACAGATTTTCAATGTTAAAAAAACATTTTAAAATTAATGTATCTTCTTGGATACCTGTTTTTTAACTTTATCGTCTTGCACTTCAATAGATGTGGCCTCAAAGTCATGGATGGGGAGAGTGGCCATCCAGCTGACCATGGAGCCCTCTTCACACTCAGTCTCAATAATGGTGGGGTAGATGTGTGCCTCTTTAAAGGCCTTGATTTCCTCCTCCTCGCGATCCCATTCCAGCTTCTCATGCAGCCCGTCCCCCCCAAAACGTTTGTTGTACCGGTCAAAGTGAACCCTTTCCAGGATGAGGCCAAGTCCCGGAGCTTTGGGGACATCTACCTTCTCATGTCCCCAGCTCCGCTCCATCACCTCCTCCTTTGCATAGCCCTTGACCACTGCAATCACCAAGCCAATCATCTTGCGGATTTGATGCAGCATAAAGCTCTGGCCTCGCACAGTAATCACTGCAAACTCATAATTTCTGCGGATAAAAGGCTCCCCACAGGACATCTCTGTGATGTAGCGGCGGGCACTGGGGTCGCTTGGAGCCTTCTGAGAGGTGAAGTTGTGGAAGTTATGTGTGCCTTTGTAGAGAGCAAAAAGGCGATTCGCCTTCTGTAGTGTCTCTGGTTCCAGGCGAAATGCTGCTATATTCCCGGTATCATAGTCTTTTGGGGAAAAGGCCAGTGTTGGAAGCATGTACGAGTACGTACGAGCATCACAGTTATTTTTAGAATTGAAACCCTGCGTCACCCGTTTTAGTCCTGTGGGTTCAAAAGTTGAGAAAAAAAATGAATCATACACACTCATGCCAACAGTACTCATCATACCAAAAACCTAGACTTGTAATTCACAATATAAAGTAGCGTCTCACCAAGCACTTTGATCTGCGGTGGCAGATGCTCGTTGATTTTTTCAATGATATCATCAATCAACCTCACTTTTAGAGACACCACTTGGCCAGCAGCAGACACGCCCTGAATACATTCATATAAAAGTCAACGACATAACTAAACACATGAATAAATACTAACAATGAAATACACAATTTAATTAATTCTTATTAACAATTACATGATGACAAGAAATAAAACCAGCACAACATTAACAGACAGATAACACGTAAAGATACATATCCTCTAATCTGCCTTGTTGGCCAAGCTTTGACCAGTAAATTCTTATTGTGCACTGAGCACATACCTTATCTGTTCTGGCACATCTTTGGAAAGACATCTTCTTCATCTCATCACCGTGGTTTTCAGGAATGCAGCCAGATTTAATAAGAGCAGCAACCAGATCATCTTCAATGGTCCTGAACTGAGAGTTTCCAGGATTTCTCTGGAATAAATAAATAAATAATGAAAATAATAAGGATGTTGCACTTTATTGGCCAGTGTTTTCTATGTGCCATTGACTGCCACTAATTATGATGACATTCACTGATGGCAGCGGCTGATCTTCATCTGTTTCCACCAGTCTCATATCTAAGATCTGTTTCATCCAGCCAACCATTGACTTTCTTCAGCTTATTCAATTCAGGGATATGGGGGGCTGGAGCCCATCCCAACTGTCATAGGGTAAGAGGTGGCAACACCCTGGACAGGTCGCCAATCTGTCACAGGACTAACACAGAGAGGCAGGCAACCATTCACACTCACATTCACAGTTTGGAATCACCAATTAACCTAAACCCACTGACAGCATGTCTTTGGAGTGTGGGAGGAAGCCTGAGTACCCAGGGACAACCCACAGATACGGGGAGAACATGCAAAATCCATAGCTAGATGGAGGAGTCAAACCCAGGACCTTCTTACTGTGTGGCTCACCTAAGATCTGTTTTTATAAACGTATATAACTACATTTATTCTCTATTGTCCACCCCAGAAGGGCATCCGGCATAAAAAATGCCAAATGAAACACATGGAGCTACCTGCTGTAGCGACTCATGAATATGTGAGCAGCTGAAATAAGCTTTTATCAAAAAAGTGTGGTAAAGGGCAGAAAAACTTTCAAACAAGACAACTGCAGAATATAAATGTATCTTTATCTGTTGTACAGTGTCCTTGGGTGCTTTGAAAGGTTCTATTTTTAAATAAAATGTATTATTATCATCATCATCATTATTATTATTATTATTATTATTATTTATACCTGCATCCCGTAATATCCTTTTCCCGAGTACGCCATGAGCAGGACCACTTTCTTCTTTGGATATTTCTTTTCATCTTCAGCGTGTTCCCCATCTGTCTTCACCCTTTTAGCTGCCTGGACCTTCTCAGCAGAGTCTTCATTTTCCTCATTGGTCCTTTTTAACAGTGTAGCTGTCTGCTTATTCATGCCTCCTTCACTCATCGTGCAAAAGGGCTTATAAAGACCCCCTGTGAAGGAAACACAGAAATTAAACAGTGACAGCTACTACCCTGTTCTGTGATACACGGATTGAGAGGCCTTTTGAGATTGAAAGTACGATAAAGACAATATAAAGGTAATAAATCTAAACAAAATAGTAATAAACAGCAAAAATCGGACAGACACTCGTGATGCCTTCTACATTTATACTGTGTGGCGATAAAACACCTTCACAAACAAATATACTACACATAAATATATATATGTTTCCCACTGATGCATTTGTTTCCAGTTGGTTCGATGAGTGAATTAAGATACCAGAAGCTAACTAACCACAGTCTGGAGACTGCAAATGCACATACTGTCACATAGCTTCTGTCAGGTTGGCTTACCGTTTGTCTTTAACGTCTGTCGGTGGTTAACTAAGGCACTCAGCAGCGGTCTGACCCGAAACATGTCACGCTAAACCATCTTTAGAAGATCTAGCAGCTAAAAGAGACTCCAAAAGATTCAATCTGCTCTACCAGCTGAAAAGCCGAGGCTAGCGCGTATTAGCGAAGAATTTAACAAACTAAAACCAACTTTAAAAAGGTCTCCTAAATATTTAAACAAGGTTAAATAACCACGCTCATAAACATATATGAACACCGGGGAAACTGTAGCTAAGTCCCACAGAAACGCTCTGTGGTAAACCTGCACATACAGGCACATGCACACATGGAAAAGCCAACTTTGACCTCTAACAAAAATCTCGCGAGACTGTCGTCATTCTCCTTTCTGCTCTTGTCATCGCGAAATAATAAAGTATTTAAAACAAACACAGAAAAGGACATTAGAATTTAACTCTTTGGGGAGAATTGTAACCGATATATACCTCTTTGTCCTTCTTAGATTAAATTTAAACTTTATTAACTATTTAACGCCAAAAGGGTACAAAAAGGTAGATATGACTATTTATACTTTTTATTAATTTAATAATAATATTCGTGTAAATCAAAAGTCTTTTTTATAACTACAACATAGGATAATTTTCAGTGTAACAGGAAATTATCAGAATCACAGTCAAAAACATTTGCTGTCTTGAGGTAGCAATGTAACAATAATGGCTCAGTGTGTTTACATTTAATAGGGAGAATAGAAATTAAGAAGATAATGAACACATGCCTACAAACTAAAGTTACATGGAACTCAGAGGAAATTCATATGTAGTTCTGTGCATATGTAGTAATATTTTCGACCACTTGAGAGCAGCAAAAACCAGTAAACACATTAATAATCATGTTTTCTTTTTCTTTTTTTAAATTCTTTTTTTATATGAAGAGAACAAGTTTAAGTGCTTGCGGTGTCATCTTGCTTTCTTCAAAACAACAATGGTGTCAGTGCAATGATCCTTTTGCTTTTTGCTGTTCGCTTCAGGATCTTGAACAGTAAAGGGAGTAAAGGACACACAATAAATTATATTATTAATCTAACATTAGATATTTATCATTGACATCTCAGGGAAGCCTAATGTGCTAAAGGCAAAGGCTAACCCTCACCGCCTTGTTGTGAAAGGTAGCTGCTTGTTTCTTGAGGGTTACAAAGACCTCACCTTTGCCACTTATAACATGCTGTGTTTATACACAGGTGTATAAACACTAAAGTCAAATTATGGAGACAAACAGGTTAAGCACCCCCAGAACAGTGTGTTTATGTCTTTCCCAAGAACAACAAGGAATGTGCTGGTTTCCAAGTAACAAATTAACTTTGCCATCCTTGAATGCCCTTATACAATTACACTTTTTTTAGAGAGCCTTATAAGGTGATCAGCTAGTTTTATGCTGAAAACCCAAAGCCAAACATAGGCAAGGTATGGTAAAAGGGCCTTGGTTTCAACAATTCGATATCACACAGTGTATGAGCCCATTTTTCCAGTAAACTTAGAACTAACTGGATGCTCGACTGGGACCATTACTGTAATATAGTGATTCTTGAAGATTTGTAGAACAGCTGATAAATGTAGGTGAATAAAGGAGCTCAGAGGTGTACTTTTCTGTTAATTTATGACTTCATACAGCCTTTATACAGCCATCTTCACCACAGTATTCACAAGGTATGGCTTGTTGAATACAAGCTTAACCATAAAGATAAAGATACATCGGGGGTGGGGGGTGGGGGGTTGTTTTGTTTTTGCAATTAAAACATTGCACAACAAACTAATCACATCATTGATGAACAAGGAGTAAGGTTCAACCACTGGTCTAAGTCTTCCTTTTATTCTCAACGTGCTGAGAGGTCTCATCCTAAGACTTGCAAGATATCAATCTAAAAAAAAAAAAGAGTTCCCAGCATGCCATTCAGCATACTAACAAAACAGACCTAAGCCTTTTTTTCCTATTTTTTGCAAAGCTTGCACTCACCTGTACTCATGTGCGCACTGATATATCCTCATATGAAAACAACTACAGTAGAACTTTTATGAGACTGGACTGAAACTCACTCCTTCCCACACATAAAAATGATTTAAAAAAAACTATCCTCATTGTCAGCAACAACATCCACACCATCTATTACCCTGCTGGCTAAGTTATGTAAGCCTCTGATTGTACCCGACATTACTAAACATGAGAAGAAAATGGATTTATTTTATGTGCAAATACTGAAACAGGTTCTGTATGAGTTTCACTGTCCTTAAATTCATTCTACTTAGTCCCGCATCTTGATTTGTTTACACTACATCAAGGAAGAGGTGCTTCAACTGTCAAGTGATAATTGCCTGTCCTTATTTGAGATAAGGGCAGTGACATACCACTTTGCTTTCAAACTGCAACCACTTTGTGATCATACTTTATTTTTGAACATTCATCACACTGCAGTAAACAACTAAAGTGACCAGTCATGGCTCCACTTTGGTTGAAGCCCATCCATTAATCCACAGTACCTACTTCAACGTAAGTACACCGTGTCATTTAGCTGTCCTTTTCTTTTTTTTACTTCATGCGACACAAGGTGAGAAGTGTTTTATTGATTTAAAATTTGAGGGGGAAAAGTCACAATAATGCTCATGATTGTGCTGCCAGGATCCTTTTTTTAACAACAGGATCTGTGTTTTCAGCATAACAGCTAATAATAATCAAGTCTTACCAAGAAAATAATACATCCATCCACTTTCTTTACCTCTTATAACCATTCAGTGACATCTCTCTTTTGGATAGGGCGATCCTATAAAAGCTGTTTCATCACAGGATAAAGGTGAACACACTCAGAGCAACTTTATGCTGGTATGCATTAACAATTCATGATAGGAGGTCGAGTGGATCCAATGCAAGCACAATTCCCCAGGGCCACCAGATTCTCCACACTGGAGATGTAACTATAGTTAAAACTATAGATAAAGCAGTGTTAAGCAAACATTCAGTTAAAGCACAGTTACTGCTGTTCATTCCTCATTTTTTTTTATCTGAAGCTGTCGTGTGAGTAGCTGACTGACACGTTTTATTTTTAATTTTGTTTTCAAGCTATCTTTCCTATCCTGCAGAGAAAGCTCTGACTTTCCTTCTCAGTGAGGAGGAAAGTCTCAGTGCGGCAGCACACATTAATCTCCGTGGCTGAAAATAACTTGTCTTTCAGATAGACAGCAGATTTAAAGCCGTTTTACGCAAGCAACACTATCTCAACATCTTTGGTGTGTTTGATTTTAACAGCTTAAAGCATGAAACGGGATTTTTCTTGCTATAGGCAGCCTTTTCCCTAAAGCAGTCATGTTTCTGTGAAAGAAAAGTTAGACATGGCACTGACCAAGCTGACTGTACGGTTTCAGTTTAAAGATGGTTTCTTGGACCACTTCCACTGATAAATTCTCTCTGACACAACGTTAGAAGGCCAGGGAGCAAAAGATAACACTGACTATGTTATATCACTGGTAAGGCTGGTTTGTAAGTCTGCCAGAGACTACTGGGATTCTTTTCACACAACTCACACTGACAAATATAAGATAATAACTCCGATGTGTTAAGTATTGCATTTATTGAATGAGCATAGAATTTATTAACATACACAGTAATGTTTTACAGGGTTGTAGATATGAATGCTTCAGTATAGAATTGTTGAGTTTTGTCAGTACAGTTAGCAAACATAACAGAAACCATTTAAGCTAATTCCTTCATCCGTTACTGAACATAGCATCTACACACATCCCCACTGCTTTGGTCTGGTTACAGATTCAGAAGCAGTCTATCTCTCCACAGTGTAGTGTAGCACCTCTTACAATTGGCTAGTTAAGGTCTTGGAGTCAACACTGTCAAATTACACACCTAATTTGTTACAATAAGCAAGTAAGCATTTTCATGGCATCATCAAGTGTCACTTTGAAACGTGTGCTCTATATCAACAAATCTTGTATTAATCCTGTTATTTTATTTGGAGAATACATCTGTGACTCCAGACTGCTATCATTCTACAGTGCAGTGAAAAAGTATCTGCTCCTTCCAGATTTATTCTTTCTTTCTTTCTCTTTCTTTCTTTCTTTCTTTCTTTCTTTCTTTCTTTCTTTCTTTCTTTCTTTCTTTCTTTCTTTCTTTTGCATATTTGCCAAACTTGTTTTAGAAATTTTACTATTAGACAAAGATAACTGGAGGAAATACAAAAGGCAGTTTTTAAAGGATGACATCATTTGATAAGGGGAAGAAAATGTCTACCCAAAGCTACCTAGCCCATGTGAAAAAGTAATTGCACCCTCAACTTAATAACTGGTTTTACCACCCCTGGAAGCAAGAACTGCAATCAAGTATTTGCAGTAACTATCAGTGAGTCTTCCACAGTGCAGAATTTTTGTCCCACTCTTCTTAAATCAGCCACATTGGAGGGTTTTTGAGCATGAACAGCCTGTTTAAGGTCATACCAACGATCTCAATCGGATTTAAGTCCAGATTTTGAATAGTGCTCTCCAATGCCTGATGTTTTTCTTTTTTTCTTTTTCTTTTATAGTCATTCAGAGGTGGACTTACTGATGTGTTTCAGTTCATTGTCCCGCTGTATTGCCCAAGTGTGCTTGAGCTTAAGGGTAACAACTGATGGCTGGACATTCTCTTTCAAAAATTTTTGGCAGAGCGCAGAATTCATGGTTTAATTTTCCCCAAAGTCTTGGGGGGTCATCAAAATGTTTTTTGGCAGATATGAATCAAGTGTCTTCTTTGTGGTTAGCAGTGTTTTTCTCCTTGAAACTCTCCTATGAATGCCATTTTTGCATCTTTTTCTTATTGTTGAATCATGAACTCGAATCTTAACTGAGGGAAGTGAGGCCTGCAGTTCTCTAGATGTTGTCTTGGGTTCTTGTGTGACCTCCTGGATGAGTCATTGATGCACTCTTGGAATAGGTAAGCCGGCCACTCCTGGGAAGGTTCACCACTGCTCCAAGGTCTCTCCATCTGGGGATAATGGGTGTAATGGTGGTTTCCTGGAGTCCCCCAACCTTCAAAGTAACTTTGTAACCCTTTTCAGACTGACTTTGAATGACAGAATGACTCAATAAATGAAATAACCATTTATTAAAAAGAAATTTTTTTTATTAACTCTATTTGTCTTTGGCTAATAATTTTATTAATTCATAAGGGTCTGGCAGTAATCAGATCTGGGTGTGATTAATGAAACTCAAAAAGGTGTGTGTGTGTGTGTGTG
>NW_005187433.1:4240802-4247600 GCF_000239375.1 Pundamilia nyererei | reverse complement strand
TCACTTCCCACAGCACTGTGTATATGTATTATAACCAATATCCTATAGTACAAAATTTTTGGCAATTTTTAAAACTTTATGTGTTATTATTTTGAAAACAGGAGAACGGATATACTAAATAATTGATTTGCATTAGCTAATTATTTACAAATAATGGTGAAGCTATGTTATCGGACTGTTACTTTTTCTGGAATGTTCTATTATGAAAGTACAATTTGGCTCAAAAAAACCATGCAAATTACGATAGTTTAATATCAATAACAAATCATGTCCTTACAGTAAAAATCAATTACATAAGTATTTTTTTAAAGATACGATTGAAAATCATTCCGACTCACTGTCACATGTACAAACTGACTAAACACATGCTCCAGTGTACTGTTCCCACCGTGCAATTACGAAAAGCACTGAGTGTGTGCGTAAGAGAGCGAGAAGGACTTCCGGTATCTTCAACCAATGAGGTGATTCCACATGCGGACACTGAACACCGCATTCGAGAAGAAACGCTATTGGTGCTGATGAGGACGCTGCTGATTCCGCAACACACAGGCAAAGCGGGCGACGGGAGCCAAGCTGCAACTTACCCACATGTTTAAATCATCCATTCGGACGCAATTTTTCCGGGAGTCGCTGTTTTAAATGAAAGGGACAACATTAACAACATCCAGCTGAGACAGCAGCGTTGATATGGTTTTTTTCTCCAAGGTCTCACGAGGCAGCTAGCGAAGCAAAGCCGGCGAATTCAAGCAGAGCCAAAGGACCAGAGGCAATAGTTAGCTAGCTTTAGCCAGTTAGCCGCTCGCTAGCCCGGGAGCCGCTAATTTGTCCACTCTCGCCGCACACCTGTGCGCCGCGCTATCCTGTGTTGGAACTACTTAGCTCGTAACACTCATCGCTGTGGGTTTCCGCTTAAATATATATCTATTTTTGAATTTCAATTACGGTGACACCGAAGGAGGGGGAGTTAGAAAACCCACCTTGATAGGTTGAGGTTGGAACCAGCCAACTAAGCGGTGTCCTCAAGTGGCCATTCACCATGGACAACGCACACACAAAGACGGTGGAAGAAGTTTACAGCTTTTTTAATGTGAACGAAAGCACGGGTCTGAGTTTAGAAGAAGTGAAGAAACAACGGGAACGATATGGGCCAAACGGTAAGGAGCTGGTTTACATAGGTTTGTTCAAAAACAAGAAGCTATTCTCCCGGCGCCGCGTTATGGCCCATGGCTCCAGATATGTACCAGGCGAAAGAGCAAAAAGGAAGCTTACGTCACCATGTGCATGTTGAAATACTGGAAACCATCTCTTCTGTGACCAATTTTATGAGCAACTTGTCTTTATCATCCTACTACAGTATCATTGGCTGTTGATGTACTTCACTTGTGCTGAAATATGCTATTATGTATCAACTGCTTAACTTTAACTGCTTGTCCACCTTTTTTGCCTTCGTTATGAATGGGATGATCTACAGAACTACCAGCGGAGGAGGGTGAGTGAACCATTCTGGATGCTTGGGGGGGGGGGGTGACATGCATATGTTTAAAATGTATCACACTTAAGTTTGATGTTAACCCTCCCCAGGTAAATCACTTTGGGCACTAGTGATTGAACAGTTCGAAGATTTGCTTGTGAGGATCCTTTTACTTGCTGCCTGCATATCATTTGTAAGTATAACACATGTTATGTTAGCAGTGCGGGTGATGTGTGCAGTGGGCTTTCAGACAATACTGGCTATTCATAGTGGTAATAATCAGTGAAGAGGATGTGACACTTGTACACTGGCAGTATTTTAATGATAGAATAGTGAGAGAGTCATTCATATGGAATACTTGAATAGAAGCGCTCTCTCGCCTCAAGACTGATTACTTAGCGTTGAGTACAAAATGTAATACTAAAACTTGGCTTTCAGCCAGTTGAACATCATTTATGTTCATTTCTACCACCATCCTTCTTTCAACCGCTCAGTGATGAGTTTAGAAAGCTTTTTTTCCCCTTTTCTCTCCACAGTTCAGCGTTGTCAGCCTACACATTGTATATAGTTATCATTTTGCAATTGATTCTGTGCAGATTATAGCTTAGGAAGAAAACTGTTCAAAATAAGAAAAGAAAGTCACCCAGAATTTGCCTGGTGACAAAACACAGATTCATATTTTTCTTTTTTCTGATTCTGTGCAAACACGGCATTGCTCTTGAAGCTAATCGTAAATTATCGTGGCTTCTTCAAGCATGTTGTTTTTATAGAGATTCTGTTAACACATCAATGCTCCAGAAGTCTGTAATTCAAAAGGAGCACTGACGCTGCTTGAGAATGGGTGAATCTGCCACTGTAACAAGTCTGAATGCGTGGCGTGTTGTTGACAAGAGCAGCAAACACTTGGCTGTTATAAAGAGAGAAGGCGACAGACACATGAGAAGTCGGTATACTTCAGTGGTGATTGATTTTACTGGTAACATACTGCTACAGTATAGCGAGGACTAATGTTTGGAGTCATTACTTGTCCGGTATGAACAAACATAACTTCTGAATGCTTTATATTCTTGCCACCAATAAGTGGCGATCCCCAGCGTAGAGTATGCTTGACACAGTGGTAGGTTGAGTATCCTGTGGCTCTGCTTCTACTCAAGGATTGGCCACTCTCCCGTTGGCTCAGACTATCCTGAGACACCAAGGCATGGTGACAACAGCCAGCTATGCTTTTCAGAGCTTATAAATCATCAGCTGTAGTACTCAGCCTTCTCTCAATCACACCACATGCAGACATTTTTACATTTACTTCAGTGTGAATATGAAGTTATATGCAGACATTTGTTAGATGTTACATTAAAACATTCAGGAACTGATGGGTGGAGTGTAAATTTCTTTAGTATAAAGTCTAAATTTGATGTTTGATTGGCAGTGTTGAAATAGGTTGGAGTAGGAGAGAGGCAGTTGACACACTTCTCTCCTGGCACAGTTTCTAAAAGAAGGGAAAGTGATTAATACCCTCTCACACACTTGGCCCCGTTCGCAATGCTGTCAGAAGCTGGCTTGGTATAATCATAAAATTTTAAATGATTATTGATGATTAAAATAATTTTTCCAACCACTCTTAAGGCAAAGTGAGATTCTAGCACAACTCCACCAACAGGCAAAGTTCATGGCAAACAGTGTAAGGAAATAACAACATGAACCTGACAATTACTATTGTCCAGAAAGTTGATTGAAAGGCCTCAAGTCCAAATTGTAAGTAACTGATCATAAATAAATATTCAGTGTAAGCCACAGTTTGACTTGTTTAATTTTGTTTGGCTGTGAGGTTATGTTTGCTGGTTTCTCACATTTAATTGATTTATTGAGTTCTTTTATAATATTTGTTCTATAAAAGGGTTGTAGCATTTCATGTGACATAAAGCTGGAGTCACTGCGCTTGTGGAGCTATTTGTCTTGGGCCATTAAATAGACAATCAGCTGAAAATAGCTGTGACCTTTTCACCTCCCTTTTCTCCATTCATGTGAATGACGCAATGTGGTGTTCAGCTCTGATATTTTCTGTTTCATGTTGTGATTTCAAAAGTCCTTTGTATTTTGATTTGGTTGTAAAGGGGCAGGTTTTGTGAATTTAGGCATCTTCACCATCAAGCCTGCAAGCTTGTTCTACTCGAGTCAACATTCTTGCAACTCTGTGAAACAAAGTAAACTCAAATGATACAACTTCAGTGAATAATCTAAAATATAATTCTGTGTAAATACTTTTTCTGACATATGCTAGAATATTCATTACTGGGTGTTGGGTAAAAATATGCCATATCATCCCAGGCCAGGGACTTTAGTGTTACTTATAGCTCACACTTAAATATAAATTGCTTGCATTGTGTTTGATTCCCTTAATTTCTGTTTTGTCTGCAGGTCCTGGCCTGGTTTGAAGAGGGAGAAGAAACCGTTACAGCCTTTGTGGAACCTTTTGTTATCCTCCTTATTCTCATCGCAAATGCCATTGTAGGAGTTTGGCAGGTAAACGAAATTGCAGTTTTGAATCTGACTTCACATGGGTCATTAAAACTTGGCTACCTGAGTGAAATTTTCATGTACTGTTATGAATACTCGGCTTCCTTGTAAGCAGATAGGTTTTCCACATAACATCACACTTAGCTTAGATTTTAACCAAATCTACTAAATGGTGCTTAGTGGGGTGAGCAGGGAGTAGTTTTTTTTCCCCTACCAGTTTCTGTCTTGCCAGTTATTCATCGTGCCATTAAAAAGCTTAATATCACAAAAATATGCATAGATGTTGTGTAGCTTGTAGAAGTCTCTCTTAAGAGGAAACTAATAATGTTATGGACAAAGAAGGTTTGATCAGATTACCAGTTTCCATTATTCAGATTATCTGACAACTTATTTGCACTTCTTCCTGTCTCCTCATCCTACGTATGCTTTGCAGTCAGAATAAATCTGTCCCCTCTCCATCAACCCTTGTATTCCTAGTATTAGTTGTTAGACTACATCAAGACTAGTTTGGATTTTTTTTTCCTGATATTGCCTGTTTTTTGTTTTGTTTTTGTAAGATCCAAACAACATTTCAGAAATGAAGAAAACATAACTTACCAGACATAATGTTTTATTGGCTTCTTGTTTAATTTTATCAAAGGATTATCAATGTCTGAGGAACAACTAGGGGTAGCCCTTCATGATAAACTGTGCTTAATATCTGTAGACAAATTAACTTCTTCCCTGGGGTCAGGATTGAAAGATCAGGCGTTTTGTTAAATAGGTTTTCTTCTCTCACTCGGTGCTGATGTAATCCAAACTGCACATTTGCTTGTTAAAGCCACCTGGGGATAAAATTCCAATTTACTATTTTGATTTATTTATGTGATTATAAACCACACCACACTATATTTCGTCAAAGACACCTGGTAGGCGGGTGTATCTCCGCTGGATTGCCTGTAAAAGTAAATGTTCGTTGAACAGTCCTGCTGAGGCTTGTGTAAATGGTGAGCTGTTAAGTGCCTGTTTGCCTTTGCTTATTCCTACAAAGCCACTATGAATGATGTAGAATGGAAGGGTGATCTGTTTGCTGCTTATCATGTTGGTGGTGGTTTGGCGCCTGTAGTTTTGTATATGTTGCTTAGCTTCCCTTAACTGGCCTCACCTTTACTGGCAGCCATTTTAAGAGCTTTGTATCCATTTTTCTGTGCTCCCTTACAAAGGTCATAACTTGTGTGCTTGGTCTTGTTATGTCTATTCATGTGCAGCCTACTTACCGCTATGTTAAGAGTTGCCACTCAAACTATGCAGTCTGTAAGCGATCGGCCAGACAAAGAAAAGTGAAGAATGGTAAGGAAGGAAAATGGTGAGACTGAAAGGAATATTTGGGAAAACTGATGTAAAAATGCAGCTGTAGTATTTAAAATAAGGACAGTTTTACATAAATTAGGGGTCCTTTGAAGGTAACTGTAAAGTGTTTCACTTCTGAAAATGTAGCATTCCTACTATTTCAGCCTTTTGCAACACCGCAGTGTTTACTCTGCTTCACTTCCTCTCCTGGTTCACTTTGTCGGTTTGCTTACATAAAGATAACTCTCCATTATGTACATTGTGAATAGCTGTACACTGACTATCCGAGAGTCGTTTTAGTTTCACCTCCCTTTTCATCCTCAGCCTCTAAGCTGCATGTGTGGTGCTAGCTTGTTTTTAAGTCGAATTCCTGTTTCTACTTTTAAGGAACGAAATGCAGAAAATGCCATCGAAGCCCTTAAGGAGTATGAGCCTGAGATGGGGAAGGTGTACCGCCAGGATAGGAAGAGTGTCCAGAGAATCAAGGCAAGGGACATTGTGCCTGGGGACATTGTGGAGGTGGCAGGTAAGACTAAAAATATCAGGTGTACACAATATAAAATAATATTCCAGATGTTGTTAGATGCTGCCAGCTTGTCATGAAAGAAGCAAACAACAAAATTAAACACACTGTTCAGGATATATTGTGAGAAATTTTTCATCTTTTTGTCGCTTTGGTTCAGGTCATTGAAATCGCAACAGGAAGTGCAAAGCAACATAACGATTGTTAGATTTATTCCATGCTTTTCTAACAGGATAGAATGTAATTTCCTATTGATTGGTCTACATCAGTATCTGGTTTTAGTTTCCTTTTTTAAACTGATTGCATGCAGTATTGGTAATTATCTAAAAACTTAAAGCTGTTTAAAAGCATGGCTGTAGTCCAGCAGTCATGTGCTATTGTTAAATATAAGATGATTACAGCTCTGTAAACATAACCAGTTATGATGTGCTTTTTACAGTGTTCAACATGTAGACACACAGCTGATCCCTCATCCTGTTTATCTCCCTAGACTATTTCAGAATAATTGTAGTACCAAGTAAATTATGCAATACAAGAGCAGCGGTTCAATCTGTTACTGAGCGTTAGTTGGCTGACCTCAGCTTGGATAGAGCCACACATGTTTATGCGTTTTGCGTCACTGCTCCTCATTACTCTGTGTTGTGTGTTTTCTTACCAAGACTTCATTTGGTCTCTTTTTATCTTTTATCTTTGTTCTTGTACTCTGTCTTGGGTTGTATATTTTTTTTCCCTTTATTCCAGAGGAAAGCTTAGCGGAGTGTGTCTGTAATGTTTATCACAAGCTTACAGAACGGTTGTAGAATGAATGAGGATCCACTGCCTCAAAGTAAATGCTGTGCTGTGCTCTGACAGATTTGTACTTGAAAAACTATCCCAGTAGGGCTGTTCGATATAACGATATATATCAGATGACGATATAAAAACGTCTGTTTCATTTTACGCTATCGTTTGTTTCGTGGTG
>NW_005187433.1:4219113-4240390 GCF_000239375.1 Pundamilia nyererei | reverse complement strand
ATCCATCATATCATGACAAAATGAGTGAAGATAAACCAAAATGTAATTGCTTCTGCCTGTCTGACATGACCTGAATAGATCCACTAAAGATAAGTATGAAGTCCTTTAACCATATATTCAACAATTATTAACATTCAGCAAATCTGACATTTTAGTGGGACGGTCACTAATTCAAACAGCCCACTTTGCAAGCTTTATCAATGCAGTTAGATCAGTGTGATTTAGGGTCTGTGATAACAGGATGTTTGCGTGGCCATTAATGAGATAAATGGTTCCTTGAGTACTGACAATAACATGATTAACGAATTGTGTGCATATGTTTTTGTTATCAGTGTTGGTGAAACCAGTAAGTTGTATGTGTTATAAAACAGTGATGGGTATAATGTCAGTTGCAAAGTACCCTGCTGGACTGGGGTGCATGTGGTTTATATCTTTCTTTCACAATCTCAGATGCTTTGTCAGACCAGTTGTGAAATGCTAAGCTGAAGTGTGTGCTGAGTGTGTGAATTGCTCTGGTTTTGTGCCTTGCAGTCCGTCATTTGTATAGACATTTTTTTTTCTCACTCTTGCTCTCTTTTCACTCACTATAATCTATAAGAGCAGTTTCTATCTCAAAATTGTCTCAATAGAAACACTAGTTAGTTATTCATTATTAAATTAAATTGTCTCACAGCTGATATTAAACAAAAATCCAGTCTGAGTAATTTTTGTGAGCAAGAGGGTCAGGATCTGGCATTGTCTGGGTATAGCTGCTGCTACTGAGAAGAGCAAGCTGTTACTGGATGCCCTTGCTTTTCTAAAACTACTGTGAAAGCAAACATTAAAAATGTCTCCGATATATCAACATTCAAAACTGAAAGCAGTAAACACAAATTGGTAGGATGAGTTGATGTTTTATGGAGCTCTGATATGCAAAGTTCAGGCTAAACACACTGGCCATCCATTATATTAAAAATGCAGCCACAACAGTGACTGATTAACATGGTGGTAGTTTGAAATCAACTCTGAGCAGAAGTTAGCAAATGGGGAAGGAAAAAAATTGGTTTACCCAACAGTCATTGTTGCATTTTCCAGTGTGAGTGGAGTCTTTCTCCTACTTAAAAAAATAAATAAAAAAAATGTATCAGGCCAGAAAGGCTGACGTAAAACTCCTTAAAATCACTCTGGAAATTGTCCTATTAAAAAAAAATTGGTGTGATAAGCACACATTGAACAAACAGTTAGCCTGCGCGTTTCACCGTTTTCCATCATAAATATTTTCAGGTGTGTTAGTTTGTACCAGTGTACTCAAACTGTGGGGCAGACCTCACTGAGGAATGTAAACAAGAGTTTGCTGATGCAATTACTGACCTGTTATTTACACAAAATTCAACTTGCATCTTTCTTTTTCAATTTTTGGTTAGTGATTGATTAAAAATGTGGAATGGAGGGCATGAACTATTTTTAACATCTGAAGCAGGGCATGCCAAAAAACATGATGGCTGTTGGTGTAGATGGAGATTAACTGCTAAAATGCTCATCTTGTTAGAGATCAACTGTCCCGTTAAAATCTTTTTGAAATGGAAACACATTGGTGTCAGTGTAGCAGCAGCTGATTTATTTTATAGGCTTTGTTCTCTTAACTGCGTACTTCGTTTCCTGCGTTAATGTACTGGTTTTATTTGCTTTCTGCACTCGACTGACGTAGGAGACAATTCTTTGTTTTGTTTTTTTCTTTCTTGACATATAAACCCATCAGCTCTGTTCTCATTGACTTACAGTTTTAACCCCAGCCTTTGGCCAGTGGTCACCATTAATGTGTTTTAGCCCAGAGGAAGAGACTAGACAGGATGTAACATGTAGAAAAGATACAGATTCAATTTGATGAATAATTTCTGCTCCAGATGGCCAGATTTCCTCTCTTTTTCAGGAGTGCAGGATGGCCTGTTTATTGTCATCACCCCTAGGTATTTCTTTGTTGATTTTTGGCCACGAGAGAGGAAGAGGAATAAATTAAGGAGAACAGAAAAGTTGACAAAAGTATTGATCCATTGTTGTAACTTACTAAACATTACATGAATGGACAATGTCCTGTGTTTGTGTGTCCTTAGGGGTTGTCTTGAATTTTTTCCCCCCCTCAAATTCTTAAAAGAAGTAGAAGTCATTGGGGAGGTGGATGAACTCATGAAAGGTCCCAGGAGACTGGAAGCCTACGTGCTAGCACATCAGAGAGTCTGAGTCACTGGGAGAGAAAATATACAGCCCTCTAAGGCTGCGAAAGTTTCACTGGACCCTCTGTGAGTGGGTGCTTGTTGTCTTGATTACAGACAGATTCATACATCCTGAAATTCAGGCTATATTTTAAAGTCACATTGAATCATGGTTTTGGTCCACGATAAGGTTGGAAAGTGGGAACACAGACCCTGAATAGTGTCTGAAAACAGCTTCTGTCTTTAGAAACTGATGTGGCCTTATCAGTTAAGTTGTTGCCTGACATTTGTCCTGCACTCGAGGGAGCAGATAATACAGATAAAACCCTTTTGTTTACAAGGGAAAGGAAGGGGGTCCCAATCCCAGGGGCTGTCCACTCTGGAAAAAATAAAATGCCTCTAAGTTTATACAGCTGCAGTCCTGGGTGACTGCAGCAAATTTTGTTTTGTAGATAATTGAAAAATATTTAGAGTAATTACTCTTAACAAAAGGAAACAGCCACTGCACAGATGCACTGTTAACTGCAGTTTATGCTTATCGACCTAATATTAACTAATGCATGCTTTTCCTTTTGGAATTAAAATACGATCACAATTCCCAGATAAGCAAGCTTGTCATGATGATGAACATATTGTACATCGTCATTGGGTAATGTATGCAGTTAAGGGTCTTACTGTTGAATAGCATTTATAGTCTGTGGTTGTAGGCAGAGTATTCTGTGTATTGTCTGTGAAAGTGGGTTAGTCTGCTTGCTGTGACCTTATTCCTAGTATACACCAGTGGATTGAAAATAGCGACATGCTTCACTGTTACTCTAAGGTAGGAGGTTTTCTAATTAGTGAGTTTTAAAAGTCCCACAGGGCCTTCTAATATTTCCAGTGACTACAGTTCCTAATTTCTTTTTTGTCCTCCCCCATACTGCACTTGTTCATCTTCTTCACTGTCTCATATCTGTTAATGGTATTTCGTTTGCAGGCAGGTGACGATGATAAGGATTTTGACAGTGTTTGGACAACTACAGAACCAAATTTGGTAGTACAGCTGGTGCAGTCCACGAGCATTACACTTAACATGAACCCAGCATTAACGCGCTACAGTAATAACATTTTTATATGAATTGTGCGCTGTACACATGATGTGAAATGGTGTGGTGATCAGCTTATATTGGTTTAGTTTTAAGTAGAATTTCCTCGCTTAATTCTGTTGGTGGCAAAAGCTGTCACCAACTCACGAGACTTGTCTGAATTAACGAGCTATCTGTATGCAAGGACATGTCATATTTGTTTCTATTTCAGCTTATCTGACGTAAAACGGGTTTTCCTTGCTTAAAAAAACTTTTTTACTATCCCCCTCTTCAAATCCAGCTGCATGTTTTCAATTGATCAAAATAGTTTTCCCATTTTTGGATGTGTGGTTTGCAGGACTCATCTAATCCCTCTTCCCATGCCTCTCCTACATCCTCTTTCTCTTCCTCTTCTCTGAAGGGTACTGCAGGCCTAAGGGTTGGTTTACAAGTCTGTCATCACTCTCCATTATCCAGGGGTCTATTAAGAGCTTCTGGGTCATTGCTTTTTACCTTTACACTTTTAGGCCATGTGATGTTTTAGTGCATGATGAAAATAGTGTTAGTGTATATTTGAATCCAAAGTGGCTTTAAAAAAACACACAAACATTTAATTTAAAAAAATATTTTTAAGGTGAAGTTTGATACATGAAGCACAAGTCTAGTAAGACTTTTTAAATGTTTGTATTTCCAGCCTCATCCCTGAAACGTTCAGTAAGTCTTTGCAGATCAGACCCACCTGCATGAGGAAATCATACAAAGTAGTGGTTGCTAATAAGTCTGTTGCTTTAATTGTACTTACTGTATTTATTCAGAGAAAACACTAGTTTGAAATTTGGTGTGTATTTGCATTTTGTGACTAGTTTGAAATTTGGTGTGTATTTGCATTTTGTGATCGTGTTACTGGGGCTCACTGAAGTGTTAGTGGAAAAAATGAGCCGCGATCTACTTGCATCCTGTGCAGGAGATGAGTGGAACATTAATCATTTTTGAATTCATGGCGCTCTCAGGCTTGAGTTTGATTATTTTATTACTCCCAGGGAGCATGAGATGGGATAACATGGCAGTTCATGTGTTTAGCATTTGTGTGTGGTGATTAATATTTATTTATAGCTTTTAACCCAGGTTTTCCTTTTCATGATAAAATACTCTAAATTTAGTAGAGTATTTTTACATGTGGGGTATGTGCATGCCTCAGCATAATGTTGCATCGGATAATTTCAAAACTGCTTTTGTAAGTTGCATTGTTCAAAGTATCTATTCATTAGTTGTCAGTCCCATTCAAAGATGCATTTAAGTTGTTAAGAGGTACTTAGTTATATCCTGTTTTGTTTCTCTCCACAGTCGGCGATAAAGTGCCTGCAGACATCAGGCTCACTTCTATCAAGTCAACCACACTGAGGGTAGACCAGTCGATTCTTACAGGTAATTTCAGAGTTCAGCCATTTGCTCTTTTTAAATATTTATTTTGTATTTGTGAGCTCTGTGTCATACCCACAAAGAGTGATTGTACACACACCACCATCTTTTAATGCTTTTCCATAGCTTTATATTTTATGGTTTCTTTCTTGTTCACGCATTGCTGCTTCTTTTTTTTTTTTTTTTTTTTTTTTTTTTTTCGCCCAGCTACCTCTGACCTTTTGATCAACCCAGACATGTAACAGCAGGAATAAGCACCTTGTCTCCTTTTCTGCACATTTCATTGCACTTAGTTGTCAAGGCTGCTCAGCTGTGACAAAAATGAGTGATGTGAATAAAAGGTAAATGGATGATTCTGTGGGTGGATAATTGGACAATGAGGTAGATGGAAAGAAAAATAGAAGGGGAGAATATTGAAGGATGGAAAATGTAGGGGAGAAGAGTTTATGTGAACCAAGTCCTTAAATCGCTTGTCTTGCTCCGCTGCCTTAATTGGTAGCAAATTCCATGGGATATTTTAGTGTTTGAGCTATTTTTCTCCCCTCTTTCCTTCCCCATTCATGGCCATGCCGCCTGTCAAATGCTCCCTGCCTTACTCTATCAGAAAATGTGCAGTCTTGCACAGTTGATTACACACAGAGACATACACACATCAGATGAGGGGTTTGAAAGGCAGTGGAATTGCAGTATTTGATAATTGTCGGGCCTGCTCAGTCAGCTGCAAAGCCTTTTCTGCACATATCTGCCCAAAATGTCAACCAACCATCACAAGTACCACTACATGCTCTGCTGTGTAGAAACTGTGCGTCTGCTTCCCATTCTCTTATCTTTTGTTTTCCTCTACCTGCAGGAGAGTCTGTGTCTGTGATCAAACACACAGACCCAGTGCCTGACCCGCGTGCTGTCAACCAGGACAAGAAGAACATGCTGTTTTCAGTGAGTCACTCACTAGACCATCTTAGGTGGTTTGGTGTCATTTTACACTTTCACGCTTTTTTTTTTTTTTTTTTTTTTTTTGAGGGGGAGCATGATTCCCCCTTTCCATCTTTTCTATCACCCAGAGTACACCTATAAAAGCAACAGTGTGCTGCTATTTACATTTTAAGCGTCTGTTTTTGAAATTTGTTTATAAAAGTTACTTCTGTGCGTCTCTAACCGGTCTCAGAGAAGTAGTTATTGACAAAGGGGAAAAACTGTCTTAAGATTTTTAGTTTTCTACTGCCTCTTTATTTTCCCTCATTACTCCACCAGGGTACCAACATTGCAGCTGGTAAGGCTGTCGGTGTGGTGGTTGCCACAGCTGGCAACACGGAGATTGGCAAAATTCGAGATGAGATGGCTACAACGGAGCAGGAGCGTACACCCCTGCAGCAGAAGCTTGATGAGTTTGGGCAGCAACTCTCCAAGGTTATTTAAATTGCATTGTTTTGCTTTTTTAAAAATAAATAAATAAAAATCTAATGTTTATTCCATTTGATATTAAAAGATCTTTAAATAAAAGATAAATTTTTAATTCAAGGTTATTTCACTGATCTGCATTGCTGTGTGGATCATCAATATTGGACATTTCAACGACCCGGTTCATGGAGGTTCCTGGATCCGAGGTGCTGTCTATTACTTCAAGATTGCTGTGGCTCTTGCAGTAGCTGCAATTCCTGAGGGTAAGCTGGACATTTGCAAATGTAGTTCTGTCCTTGATATGCTTGCTTCATTTTCCACTACTTCACGAGACGACTAAAGAATTTTCATCACTTAATAATCCTCTTTTCTGCTGTGGCTCCGCTGTTGCTGTTTTGCAGGGCTGCCGGCTGTCATCACTACCTGCTTGGCTTTAGGAACACGGCGTATGGCCAAGAAGAATGCTATTGTCCGCAGTTTGCCCTCTGTAGAGACCCTTGGCTGTACATCTGTCATCTGTTCCGACAAGACTGGCACACTGACGACCAATCAGATGTCTGTGTGCAGGGTAAGAAAACAGTGGGCAGTCGTTTTGAGTGCATGACGGAAGGAAGATGGAGCGTAGTGTATCTTTAGTGGATTTAATGTATTTTTGTCACACCAACATCTAGGCACATCAGCGAATCTGAGTTTGGTTTTGGGGTTACTGCTAAGTCCACACTGAGGAAAACTGGTTGGAATCTCTGTAGATTGGTTTTTATGTGCTAAAAATGCCTCACTGTGGATCTGTTAAATGGTATACCACTGTAATTAAACATTATGTGATTATGTTGAGTGAACATAACTTAATGCGGAGTTTCCTAATATTTTCTGGACTCTGAACCCAGCAACTAGTACTGAATTGTGGTAATATTAACTAAACACTGTGTCACTGTTTGACTGTAAAATTTCCCCAATTTGTCTTTAAACATAGTGATTTACTGAGCAATAAAGCCTACTCGGGCTGAATGGCTAACAATAACACAATGAAAGAATTGAGTTGTACATATTTGGGGATGAAATGAGATTCAGAATTACAGGTGTTTCTTTTTTTTTTTTCATCCCTTATTAGTGCATGAATAATTTTATACTGCATCTTTTTACAGTCTGTTGTAGTACAGCAGAATATGCATTCTTCCCCCCTTTTCCTTCCATCTTTTTCAGTGCTCTCAGCCCCCACC
This sequence comes from Pundamilia nyererei, assembly GCF_000239375.1. Lineage (NCBI taxonomy): Eukaryota > Metazoa > Chordata > Actinopteri > Cichliformes > Cichlidae > Pundamilia > Pundamilia nyererei. The sequence goes on along the minus strand of NW_005187433.1, from coordinate 4,233,100 downwards.
CTCATTCAGGCAGCATGCTGATCAGTATGCAGTAGTTAGTCACTTGCAGCAAAACCAGTAGAGTTGCGTAACTGACCTTGTGTCTCTTTCGGCTGCCCCTGTGTCTCTATCCCTTGCTCATCCTTTAATTTTCTGCAAGCTACCTCTGCAGTGGCCAAGATGCTGCTGTCCAACTAGGGCACTACTGAAATTTGCTGCCATGAGTGACCGAAGGCTTCTCTTCAGTGCAGTGCCTTTTTCTTGTTCTTGTTTTGTGTAGGACAGCCAGTGACGTCACTGCCTTTTGAAGTCTTGCTAGTGCCTGAGGATAGTGCAGCCATAATGCCAGCTCATCATTTTATTCAGATATTTCTATTTTCATCCCCTGAGCAGCTTTGTTCTGCTCCTCTCAGTTTGGGGCAAATGTGGAATGAATAATCCATGTATGTTTGAATTAATGCACACTTCTGAATGACATTCCTAACAGAGCTAGTGCTATCTGCCTGAAAACCTCTTTGTTTCCTCTCATGTTATCCTTGCTGTTGTTTTCTGACATTTTTGCCATATTAATTTTATGTTTAAGCAATATTTATAGGCTGTAATTATGTGTTAGGCAAAGAATCCCTGTGTGGAGTCCTAACTTGTTGTAAGATGACATTTATTGAACCCTCCCATCAAAGCCCTTTGTGGTGTCTGCTTTGGCTCACCATTTCATCATTACACTCTGTTCAATGTTAGAGTGGACTGAAGGTTTCTTTGATGTCGATTGTAGTCTGATGCCATCTGCTGGATGCAGTGTGCATCAGTCTCTCAGCTTTCCCCCTTTGCCATCTTCGGACTTTGGTACTCGAGTTATAATGTAATGAATACAGCATTGCACACATTGGACAGGAGGAGCTGGACGTGATAGTGGAAGACGTTGAGTTTTTCATTGGGAGCGATGAAATGAGTACATCAGAAAGACGGCTTAGGTTGAGCATTTTGGAGAAAAGAGTTACAGAAGTAAGGTTGAGATGGGTTGGTGGATGTATTGGACAAAGGATGTTGAGGAAAGGGTGAAGACCTCAGAGGTGGTTTGTGGATGTAGTGTGAAAAAGGACATGTCTGTTGCTGTTTTTCTTTTCTTTTTTTTATTGTACCTCTTACATTCAGAACTGCAGAAACCCTGAAAGTTACTTGATGATCTATCCATCTCACTGTATCTCTAATCCCTAGCAGGGAGACGGAAGCGACCCCCTAAAGGGAGCAGCCAAAAGTTATTTATACAGACAATAAATATGTTATGTGTGTTTCAAATATTATAATAAATTCAAAAATGTTTCTTTTGTTCCTCTAGATGTTTATCATTGATCGGGCAGGGGGCGATCACTGTTCATTAAAGGAATTCACCGTTAGCGGCTCCACATATGCCCCAGATGGACAAGTGTGAGTATTCAGTCTTCTTCTATGCCTCTAAGTTTTATTTGGGGCATCTTATAGCAAGATAGACATAAATGCTAAATTTCTATTTCTGCAAATGTGAGTTTCCTAACTGTTCCTCTGATATTTTTTATTTTTTATTTTTTTGTTTAGATTCCATGATGGAAAAACAGTCAAATGTTCCCAGTATGATGCGTTGGTGGAGCTGGCCTCTATCTGTGCTCTCTGTAATGATTCCTCGCTGGACTTCAATGAGGTTTGCAGTATTAATGGTTCTTGATCCTTGAAATGACATTTACATGTTTTGTGTGGCAATTTCCACATAAAAGATTAACATTGGTTGTTTTTTCTTCTTCCCAGGCCAAAGGTGTGTACGAGAAGGTGGGTGAGGCCACAGAGACGGCTCTCACATGCCTGGTTGAGAAGATGAACGTGTTTGATACAGACGTGAAAGGCCTCTCCAGGGTTGAGCGAGCCAACGCCTGCAATTCTGTATGTAATTGAATGCTTTAAGTCTGCTTTTCCTTCTCTGTCAGTGTGCAAAAATGTACAGCTTTTCACTTTATTAGAGAAATTCTTATTGGTGGTTTGGTTTTGTTGCATATTTAGGTGATCAAGCAGCTGATGAAGAAAGAGTTTACCTTGGAATTTTCCAGAGACAGGAAGTCTATGTCTGTGTACTGTACTCCTAACAAAGCACGCTCCTCAGTTGGCAAGATGTTTGTGAAGGTAAGAAATGCAACTACTATGCATTACAGGATTTGAAGCCTTGACACAGCTGCATGTTAAATTATTATCTTAGAGGTTGGTCTTTGCCTTTCTCATTAACTGATTTGTTCCTGTTCATAGGGTGCTCCTGAGGGAGTGATTGACAGGTGCACGCACGTTCGTGTAGGCAGTAACAAGGTACCCATGACCCCTGGAATCAAGGAAAAGCTAATGTCTGTGATCAGAGAGTATGGAACGGGCAGGGACACCCTGCGCTGTCTGGCTCTGGCCACACGAGATAATCCCCTGAACAAACATGAGCTGATGTTAGATGACTCCTCTCGATTTATCGAGTATGAGGTGAGAGCTGAAGCAGATGGATCACTTTATTATCTGAAAGCAGTTCCCCCCCCCCCTTAATCTGTGATTTTCTTATCTTGCAGACTGATCTGACATTTGTGGGTTGCGTGGGCATGCTGGATCCTCCCAGGGCAGAGGTGGCAGCCTCTGTTAGGCTCTGTCGTCTCGCTGGCATCCGAGTAATTATGATTACCGGAGACAACAAGGGTATGTGACAGTTGTATCTGAAAAATTAAAAGCGAAACAAATCAGAACACTCTGCTACTCTACAGATAATAAAAAACATGGCAAATACGGCTTAACCAGCTTGTTTCTTTCCCAGACGCCTGAAGTAATAATTACTGCGTTCTCATGTATATTCCAGGGACGGCTGTGGCTATTTGCAGGCGCGTTGGTATTTTTGGAGAAGATGATGACGTTTCCAGCATGGCTTTCACTGGCCGAGAGTTTGATGATCTGTCACCTGCGCAGCAGAGAGAGGCTGTGGTCAAGGCTCGCTGCTTTGCACGGGTTGAGCCTTCACATAAATCCAAGATTGTTGAGTATCTGCAGTCCTATGATGAGATCACAGCTATGGTAAGAAAAAATGGTGTTCTTCAGTCATGCATGCACGAAAGCATCTAAAACCAACCGTGCCATTTCTTTTCTAGATTTTAATGTCTTATACCTTTTGGCTTTGTCACAGTTTTCTGCTGTTTTTCCCTTTTTTGCTTAGATTAAAGGAGCACTTGGATAAAGACGAGTTTCATTTCATTTCAGACGAGTCATTTATTTCAGACTATAAAACTCTGAATATTTTCCTGTCCTGCTTTTCATTCTCTCCTCAGACTGGTGATGGTGTAAATGACGCCCCTGCTCTGAAGAAGGCTGAGATTGGCATTGCCATGGGCTCAGGTACAGCTGTGGCCAAGACCGCCTCTGAGATGGTGCTGGCTGATGACAACTTTTCCACCATCGTTGCTGCAGTTGAGGAAGGAAGAGCCATTTATAACAACATGAAGCAGTTTATCAGATACCTCATCTCCTCAAATGTGGGCGAAGTTGTCTGGTGAGAATGACTTGCTTTTACAAACACACTTCATTCTTCTGAAATAAACACACATTATGGTTTTAGGGCACTTGATCATTTGTCATTCCTCTTTTTTTGTGCAGCATCTTTCTGACTGCAGCTCTGGGCTTCCCTGAAGCTCTCATTCCCGTCCAACTGCTCTGGGTCAACCTGGTGACTGATGGTTTGCCTGCCACCGCTCTGGGCTTCAACCCACCAGACTTGGACATCATGAATAAGCCTCCACGCAATGCTCGTGAGCCGCTCATCTCTGGATGGCTTTTCTTCAGATACCTAGCTATTGGATGTAAGTAGTGAAAATCAAAGAGTGTACATATGCGCTATGTGATACTCTATACTGTATACAGCAAGTAATTTGCAAGACGGCTGCTGGTACTCCTATATGTTTGTATGTTTAAGTTTTAATTGCTGTTGCATGAGCATCTGTGCCATTGTCTGTGTATGAATGATTTTTTTTCTTTGTGTGCGTCAGGTTATGTTGGTGCTGCCACTGTTGGTGCTGCTGCCTGGTGGTTTGTTGCAGCTGAGGATGGACCAAGGATCACCTTTTACCAGCTGGTAGAGCTTAATAACGCTATCATGCTAATTTGCTGCACTTTAATATGCCAGATTCTTCTGTTGGAGAACGTTGCTGATCTTTTTTTTCTTTCTGCCTCTTAGAGCCATTTTCTGCAGTGTGGTCCAGAAAATCCAGACTACCAGGGCATGGACTGCAAAGTGTTTGAGTCTCCTTACCCGATGACCATGGCCCTGTCTGTACTGGTCACGATTGAGATGTGCAATGCCCTTAATAGGTTAGGCATCTTTCCCAGCTGTTGATCTTCAGCTCCTCTTTTACGTTCACTCTCCGTGTGTGTGTGTGTGTGTGTGTGTGTGTGTGAGAAATAAAGATTCATGAGTTTTTCTTTTCGAGTGAGTGACTTTTTAACAAACATCACCATTTGTCTGTGTTCCTCACAGCGTGTCAGAGAACCAGTCCCTGCTGCGGATGCCTCCGTGGGAGAATGTGTGGCTGCTGGGAGCCATCTGCCTCTCCATGTCCCTTCACTTCCTCATCCTCTATGTGGAACCTCTGCCAGTGAGCATTATTTTTCATTTTGACACAAAGAGTTTGTTTTACTGTCATCTGGATGCAGAGCACAAGAAAGGAAACATTGCTGTGTTGGCAAATTTCCTAATTCTGTTACTTTGTTCATTGCTGTTTCTGTTGTTTCTTCTTTTCCAGATCATTTTCCAGATCACACCCCTGAATCTGACCCAGTGGCTTATGGTGCTCAAGATCTCGCTCCCTGTCATTCTACTGGACGAACTGCTCAAGTTTGCTGCCAGGAACTACCTGGAGCCCGGTAAAGACCTGGAGAAGCCTGCCAACTCCAAAGGCTGCTCCCTGTCTGCATGTATGGAGGGAATCTCGTGGCCCTTTGTGGCCATTTCCCTCCCGTTGGTCCTCTGGATCTACAGCTGCGACACTAACATGGCCGACATGTTCTGGTCCTGACTGACTTGAGCACAACCTCGACTTTTCCATTCCCCACCCACTGCCATCACTTCCCTCTTTCCCTCTCCTCTTCTCTCTCTGCCTTCTGTAATGTGCGTAGCTAGTGTGTGTGTGTGCATTTGTAGAGTTAGTGTGTGTGCCTCTGCGTGCCACCACCTGCGTAAGAGAAAGGACCAACTTTGACACATAACAAATAATATAAAATGTTAACACTGAGAAGACGTCTGTTTTGAGGTGGTATAGGAATAATGAATGGGTGAGGCTTTAAATGTGAGTGTTAGAAGACCATCACTCCCATAGCTGTGGACTCTTTTTGTTGCTGGTGTGAAAGAAAATGTACCGTTGCCAGTTATTATTTTTGTTCATGTCAATATTGCCTTTATGGTTCATATTTTAATGATGGTGGGAATAACATGTCCTATGTCACTACAGTATAAACAGCAAAATTCGGTCTTTTTTTGTTTTTTGTTTCCCTCTTGATGAAAAGGAAAATTAGGATATCAGAAATAATTTGATCTGTACAGAGACTGAACACTATTTTATGCAACTTTTTTTATGGCTTTGTAAATTGTTTGACCAGCGTGGCTTAGACATACCGCCTTGATTTATTTTCTGATGTTTACCATTGTGTCTTCAGTATAAACTCAGAACTCTTTCAGAGAGGACGAGCTCCATGTGGCAGACAAGGACGGGGGGGAAGGTTTGGGAGTGAAACATTTGAATGCTTAGCTAACAACAAAAGACAACAAAAGAAAACCTTTGATAAACAAAAGCCGCATGTCCTGTGACAAAGCATGAACTGTATGTGTTTCTCATTCTAATTTAATTGTGTATGGTCCCCCATGTTAGAGCGAAAATTAACTTCATAGATGTTTTTTGTTTGTTTTTTTAACTATAATGATCGAAAATAAGTAAGTTTTTCTGCACTGGGCAGAGCACAGCTACCTCAATATAAGATTTTTCTTTTGCTCATCTTGAGATACTTTTCCTCAACAGTCTTGCTAAAGCGTAACATCTGAGGTGTGCCCCTATTTGCTTGTGCAGAAAACAACGAACAAAATCTCTCGTCCCTCTAACATTTTAAAGAATATATTTTGTGTTGATTTGTGACATTAACTTTATTTGTGTGTGTGTTCTGAGACAGAACTGGGTGGGGATGTTGTAAGGTGACTACCATCTCCATGGCGTTTGATTCAAAGGATCATAATATTAAAATTTTAAGGAAGAATACTAATACAGCAGCTGCTCCAATGAATGGACTTTGGATTACAAATTAAAAAACGCCCAAATGTTGTCATTTTTGTTTTTTTACTTTAAGAAAAATACACTCATGAACCCTTTGAATCAAGTGTTTTCTGTCTTTATTTAATACAATTTAGACCCATGATATTCAATATTATTCTTATCCATTTTTTGTATGTGCATATAATACTTGAATACAGACCATTTCAGACATGTGAATGCTTCGGTTTTCTCGGCACAACATTGCAGGCATGAGCTATTCATGGCATAAGAACCTGTGTGTTTGACTCTTAGACTATTCTTTAGGGGACTTAGTTTATGTTTGGTATACCATGCTTTACACAGTAGTCTGTACTCGTTGGATCAGAGCCTATTCAGTCTACACTCATCTTAAGCATCACTGTTTGGAAATTCTGACGTGAGAAAAGCCCATCATTAGCATGTGTTTTGAAGCCTGGGTTTATTCGTGCTTGTGCGTGTTCCTCTTAACAGCTGTGTGCTTTTTTTTTTTTCTTTCTCTCCTTTCTCCCCCTCAATGCCTACCACTGGCCACCCTGTCACTAGAGTGAGTATCCATTTGTCTTACACACTCCAGATATGCTAAATTAACAAGAGAAGACTCTTATAAAACAAAACGAATGGGTGTCTTGTTATTAAATTGGGAAGCATACGAGTAACTGAAGGGATGCAAGGGAGTCTTTAAGGACTACCAGTACATAGACAAACAGAACAACTTGACTTTGGCCACATGCCACTACTGTGAATGCCACCGAGTGCTGTTCTTTTCACCCCTCTCACACTTGCTTATGTTCACGAAATCTTGTCTTGTGGTAGAAAATGTACAGTGTAACAAATAATGGGAATACTTGTCACCATTTTTAAGAGTTTTGTGCTAACTGTTTTTCCTCTTCCTTTTTTAGGTTGGCTCTCATAAATGCTTCGTATATAAGAGTAGCCTCTAAAGTTGCAGCCATCCTACAACCCAGGGTGTCCACTCACTCTGGCTTCACACACCTCAGACACCATGATGACCAGCAGTATGTACCGTTGTGCAGACAGGAAAAAAGTAAATAATTAGGACATGTTTTACAGTAATGAGACCAAATATGTAAGGGTGTACTTCAAAAGGGTTTGGGAGCTTATCCTAGCTCCTTTTGCCCAATGCATCACGACACGTGACCACATACTTCTCGAGACACTTGTACCTCCGCGTGCAGATGCTAAATCATCAACACTTATGTTTTGTGTGCAGGGAACTTCTTAACGGCCTCAACGATCCCTCTTGCATGATGAACATATTTCCAACTTCCATGGTAGCTTGTCACATAGAGAATCTTTAAAACACTGGGTTGAATGGTCTTAGGTCTACATCAGTGTAAAAAATAGAAACATTCATGCATGCGTTTCAGCTGTATGTAGGCTTTGCAGTTTGTATTTATAGATTCTAATGTATTATAGTCAGATAACATTAAGATATATTGCAAAAATCACTGTTTTTATTGTAATGGTTTGGGTAATTTGCACAATATTAATGTGGATAAATGAGTGATGCTAAACTTGACTGTACTTTGGTCATTTGAATTTTACTCCTACTGTAGGCTGATCACTGACCCATTTACTTTGAAGAAGTCTTTTGCGATGAGTACAACAGACTGACACTGATTCATTGGTAATCCTGCAATACAACAGTGTTCTGTTTTCTTATTGCCTCTGTATAATTCTGATAATGTATCCTTATGAACTGCTGTAAAACTGTGATCTAATTCGGGGGAAGGGACGGTAGAAACTCTTCAGCGAAACCTGGTTGAAGAACAATAGTAACCATATTTTAAAAAACAAAACAAAAGACGATCATTGTAATGGTTACCATGCATTACTGAGGTTGTGATTTCAGGTAAATAAAACTACATAGCATTTGAATTGTCTGCTTCTTCCTTTTATTATTGTACTGAAGTTATGGTAAATGGACTGGTTCTTCCTCTACTCTACTTGAGCGCTCAAAGCTCTTTCTACAGTAGGCTTCATGTACCCGTTCATACACGCACTTTTTTCTGTGCTTGAGTTCTAACATTCACACTCTGATGCACTTGAAAGCAACATTGGGTTAGCATGTTGCCCAACCGTATTTGGCATTCAGACTGGAGGAACCAGGTGTCCAATCACCAACCTTCAAATTAGATGATGGGCTGCTCTACTTCCTGAGCTCACATTTTCACTGTGCACTACGGGAGTTTCTTCCTGTTAAAAGGGAGTTTTTCCTTCCCACTTCCAAGTAAGTGCTTGCTCATAGGGGGTCTCTGTATTACTGTAGGGTCAGACCCACTACTGTTGTGATTTGTGGATATATAAATTAAATTGAGCTGACCTGAACTTTGTGGTTAAGAAAAAAGTCAGCTACGGAATTACATTACACGCTCGCCGTATGTACGTTACTCCACTGGGTGGCAGTGTTAGGTTATAGATAGCAGTACACCTACACGATCAGTAACACCTGCTACACAGGTAAAATTCAAATGAACCCAGAAGCTGTAATAATTCTTAATCTATATTAACTGCTCTTAATAAAAATGTATACAGCAGCGAGAACACTAGCAGTAGTGGTACCCTGTGTTTCCTGATGTATTAGATGGGATATGAGTTCAGATTTTACTAAAAGCCATTAATTTATGACAAACTACAGTAGTGTATTTGAACTTGCTTGGACGGATACATTTTATTTAAAAGACAATTAAAGCTCAATGAAAACCAAATATGTGTACCCCAGCTCTGTCTCTTTAACCAGCAGACTCACTGTGGCTCTGGTCCCTCCCATTCTTGCAGCCCTCCAGTGCTACTGGCCTGAGATGGGAGCGCGCACAGCGGCACTTTCACGGCCGAAGAAACGGGATAAATCTGGAAGGGAACTGATAAAAAAAATACCACATAGGTGCTGTGGAAAAATGGGATAACGAAACGAGCAATATAATTAATACCGGATCCACCGCTTGATCCCTTCCCCTATTAAACAGATGTTGTCGTGGCTTGCATTTTGCGCTTTTTATCCATTCTCCTTCAGCGCTGATGGTACAAAGGCGCTTGGTCAGGACCAGCAGCAGCACCTGGGATTACAGCCATATGAATGGGCAAGAGTGAATGAACCGCGCACAAACCTGGGATGGTAAACACAGACAGCGAGTGAGTAAACCAAGCAGGATTAAAACACTTTCTTTCTTTTTTTTTTCTCCGTGGGAAACAGACCACCAGTGTCACCCTGCGAAGACATACTGTCATTGTTTCGACGCTGATTTAGGGGGAGAAAAAACGATTCAAAAGTGGCCTTTTCTGGAATAATGCACAAGAATTATGAACTCGATTACAGATTTTTATTCATCTCTATATCTCGCACATTCCCTAGTTTTTCTGTAACTGAACAGCCGGTTTCTCTTGTTCAGAATGGGATGTATTGTTGCGACTGCGCAACCTAAGACAAGTGTGTGCAATTAGACTGTGTGCTTGTGAACGGGTTACCTTTAACCATTGTCACTGCTACTGGAAGTGGCCATTGTTGTCGATAAGGAATCTGTGGTGATCGGAATAAAAACAAAGGAGGGTAAAACAGTGCACACTTGACATCACCCCCCGCCCTCTGTTTGTGAACCAGAGCTGGTCACAACCCCCCCCCACCCTAAAAATCTCCACATAATATGGTGGAGCCGGTGGGATTCATTGAGGCGTGGAAGGCGCAGTTCCCAGAGTCAGAGCCCCCCAAGATGGAGCTGCGGTCTGTCGGGGGCATCGAGCAGGAGCTGGAAAAGTGCAAAGCATCCATTAGACGCCTGGAGCAGGAGGTGAACAAGGAGCGCTTCCGCATGATCTACCTCCAGACCCTCCTGGCCAAAGAGAGAAAGAGCTATGACAAACAGCGGTGGGGCTTCAGAAAGACACCTTTGAATGAGGGGATGGACCCTGCAGCCACACAGGGTGCTGAAATCCAATCCCAGCAGCCACACATGCAGGAGACTGGTGTAGTTGGCATAGGAGGAGGTGGTGGAGGATATGGTGGTGGTGGTAGTGGGGATAGGAGCCGTTTTCAGCCTCTAGGAGATGGATCTGGCAGGTCCAAACCCAGACCTCCACCTGCCAGGAAGTCAGCCTCCCACGGTGATGGCCTGGAGTCAGCCTTTGATGTACCTCAGCAAGCAGAGTCAACTTCCTGCGATAACCTCGATGGCCTGTCGCCATCAAAGCAGAGAGGTGGTGTTACTGTGTCACCCCGCAGGCCCACCCTTCCACCCCCTGACAAGGACCTTCCCACTGACCCCAAGGACAAGCTTGGAATGGGACTTGGTGTGGCAGCTCTTAGATCCAACTTTGAGAGGATCAAACGGGCGAACTCGCACTCAGCAGGTGATGTAGCTAAGGGCCAGGAGAAGCAGCCGCTGCCACCACCACCGCTATATACCAACATGGAGTTCCACCATGACAGGGGTTTAGTCAGGGTCAATGACCGTGACGTCTCTGACAAGATCAGCTCACTAGGCAGCCAGGCCATGCAGATGGAGCGAAAGAGATCTCTTCACTCCCTTCCAGGTAATCTGGCTACGGTGGCAGGGGAGCTCCGTGCCAGGCCAGTCTATCGAGGAAGGTCCACTGAAAGCACCTGTGGTTATGATGCAGAGTATGAAGATGGGGAACCCAATCAACGGCATTCAGGAAGGGCCAATGGGGGAAAACCACCTCCCCCTCCTTGGCAGCCCTCTGAGTTCCAAGCCTACTCCAGCGTCTATGTTGGTGGGGTGATGATGGGTGAAGGTGGCAGTGGAGATGGACGAGGGGGTGGTGGAAGTAGCAGCAGTGGAGTCACAATGAGAGAACATGGTGGATGTGATGATCACCTTCTGACCTGGCCTCGTCGCTCCTATTCCCCAGGTAGCTTTGAGGATGTAGGTGGAGGTGGCGGTTATACACCGGACTGCAGCTCCAACGAGAACCTGACATCCAGTGAGGAGGACTTCTCCTCAGGTCAGTCCAGCCACGTCTCCCCCAGCCCTACCACTGCTTTCCGCCGTCCCTTTAGAGAGAAGAGCCGTTCACCCTCTCAGAACTCCCAGAACTCTCAGCACTCCTTCGACAGCAGCAGCCCTCCAACGCCGCAGTCCCAGAAGCGTCACCACCGGCAGCAGGGAGGCCATGTGGTCATGTCTGAGGCTACTATTGTGAGTGTTCGCAAGACTGGTCAAATCTGGCCACCTGCTGCCCATCATGACCTCATGCCTCACTGTAGAACATCCCATGACAACAGTTTCCATGGAGATCACATAGGTGAGTGGTGGCTGCTGTCTGTAATATATGTTTTGTTAGAGGTCAGGTGGGCTGGAGGGCGAAGGACATTGTAGGACATCTTTCTGTGAGGAGGGAGGGGGGAAAAGAGTGAAAGCTTGAGTGAATGAGTATTATTTAGTCATGCTGGAATTATGTTGGTATGTTTTCATTTTTCTTATGCATTTTTAGACCCTTCTTCATGTAATTTGTATTTCCTCTTCAAGCCACAAAGCAGCCAAACGTTTTCGTGAGAGATACTGTTAGCACAATTTTGTGCGTGCACGCAAACACTCTGGACTGTGTGTCCTCTGGACAGCCTTGCGTGGGAGAAAGATGAAAGATCCACCTCTGCTTATTTCTGGAATGTGTGTCGGCTGGGTGAACAGTAAATGTGGTCAGTCTGCGTTGAAACGGCAGGTCTAGCCTTTCCCAGATAACTCTTGCGGCTGTTAATATGGAATTCGAACAACTGTCTGTCTTCCTGCCTGTCTTTCTTTCTTTCAGAATTTCGAAAACTGTCCCTGAACCACAGCCTGAAACTCTTCACCGGCAGAACAAAAGAAATCCAGTCTTATCTTTCCAAACAATTATCTACAATTATCTGCCATATACCTAACAGCTAAAGTGCAGCCTTCCAGCTATGGCACCTGTAATAGAAACCGCTAGCAGAGAGATGTGCAGCCTGGAGCTGAAATCATGGGTACTGGCTTACTGAGCTGTCATGCTGAAGCCCAGCAGGAGTGAAGTGTGTTGCTTTGAGGAAAAGCACATTAGGAGGGCACAGTTTACTGTAATTGCGCAGTAAAGTTTCCATTTCAGAGGCTGGGCCAGGTCACAAGAAGGAAAAGCCAAACACTGCTTGGGTAGTTCAAATATTTGATATATATGTATATTTTTCAGATATAGCTTGTTGTTTACCAAGGTGTGGTTAGCTGCACGTCCGCTCATTTTGGAGTGTTGTCTCACTGGTTTTCTGCAATGGAAGTGAGGAGTGTTTTAGCACTCACTTGTAACAGATTTAGGACTGGCATCCTGCTTGACCAGACAGGCAGCAGGATGCTGGCATCACACACGTGCTCCAGTGCCAGGATGAACTGGAAAGACAGGAGGAGGTAGTCTGATAGATGGTAAAAAGGGAAAGAAACACAAGCAGTATTATACAGGGGGATCAGAAGAATTGAAAGTTAAAGAGAAAGTGTGAAAGCAAGGAAAGTTTAGGAACAGTGTTAACAGCTGTACAAGTACGCAAAAATGTAGCTAATCTAAGTAACATTTCTGTCTACCTTCATTCTCGAAAGCATTATTGTGTGTATACCAGTACTGCTATTTGTCTTAATATCCTGAATGTTGAACAGGCCTCTTTGCATCTATAATTCATTTATTTGAATTGAACCACTGACACAGTGGTCCTGGTGGGATCAGCTAAAATGCTTTTCCAGGCCGGATGCGATCGTCAAGGTGCGTGATTGCATCCTGTTTCAACAACCACTCCAGAAATACTTGTAGTGAAAGGAAAATTTTTTTTTTTAAATAGCAAGTAGCAGTTTAGAGCAATGCTAAGCTATTGGCTCTAGCAATTAAGATGTTAAGATGTTTTCATTTAGCAGCAAAACCCAGATAGCTAGTCCACAGCAAATGGCTATCTTATCTCCAGCTGGTATGTTTAGGATTATCACTCCACTGTCTGCCCTCTTTGTTTTAGCATCTTTTCCACAACAATGAGCCCTGTGGGAAATTAGGCGAGCCGGAAAAGCAGGGATGGAAATGCAGGATGGGGGTGATACATTTAGTGGGATAATCTGGAATTTGAGCAAAAGATAAAAAATGATGGTTAGACACCCTGCGGGGATGTTTTGTTTTCTAGTTGGGGTTTAAGCTGAGGGCAGATACATATGATGTTGATAACAGTGAATGTTGCATCATGTTTGGGCCCTTAGTGTGTATGTTTTGTTTTTGGTTTTTTTTGACAGGCAGGTAAAGGGATAGTAAAGGAAGTGAATGTGTTTTTAGTGGCCGGCTGATTATAATGAAGAGCGGGATGGTGTTGTGAGGAAGACTGAGGGAGGCAGAGTGCAAGGCAGAGCTGTCGTTTCTCGCTTCATTGGTCAGGGATGCGGGGGCTGGAAAGAGGCACAGATGGGAAGAACTCTCCCGTTGTGTAACAGAAACACACACCCAGGCTCGCACACAAAGAGAGACATGCTTGATGCCCACTCTTATACCTTAAAGTTGGAGTGCTTTTAGCAGTAGGTGTAAACGTCCACTATTTGATCCATTGTTGTATTGTGAGATAATGCCGACTGGGCAGGTCAGTGTCTTCTCTTCTCTTCTCTTCTCTTCTCTTCTCTTCTCTTCTCTTCTCTTCTCTTCTCTTCTCTTCTCTTCTCTTCTCTTCTCTTCTCTTCTCTTCT
>NW_005187433.1:4193467-4219093 GCF_000239375.1 Pundamilia nyererei | reverse complement strand
TTCTCTTCTCTTCTCTTCTCTTCTCTTCTCTTCTCTTCTCTTCTCTTCTCTTCTCTTCTCTTCTCTTCTCTTCTCTTCTCTTCTCACAAATATAACAACCAGATCTTTTGAGGATATGACTGAGTGAAAGATAATGGCAAAAGCAGGGAAGATTGGCAGGTTACCCCTCCCCCCCACCCCTTCGGCTGCTTTTCATTTTTGAACTTGATTGAACAAATATGAGCTCAGCAGTATACCCTCAAACATTTAATCGTTCATCCTGACTTAGACTGACACATTTCTTTTACATTTTGACTTTGAGTTTTCTAATTTGTTTTTACAGCGAGTACAGAAAATCGAATTTAATACAGTAAAAATGAAAAAAAGCTACACAAAAATATGGGGACTCTTGGAGGTCATTTGGTTTATGTATGGTAAACCTACTGATGGGGATTAACTGATAAAACTCACATTTTTTAGCGGTAGCAGGAAAGTGTCCCTACTCAGGTTTTGCTCCCCAGCCCAGCCCCACCCACACATCTCACCCACTCAAAGTTTTTAGAGGTCAGTTCATTAGAGAAAGTGTAATGATTCTTGTGCTGCCCAAAAAATGGTTAGTGTCTTCATACATTGTTTCCATGAATTAATCTGAAGGAAAGTCTGACGAAATGTTTTGTTTCTAGCGTAACCCAGGTTCTCTGAAAACTGAGTGAGATATATCACTATGGGGGAAGCGCCTTCTGGCATGACCAGTCACGGAAGCGCCGCTACCACCATGTCTGTCTGAGATAAATCATTTCAAGAATACGGAGTCCCCCATCACCACTTTAAAATTGCCCCTTGCGCTATACCAGGCAGGATTTTCTTACATTTGCCCATGCAAGTGCTAGCTGGGTTTATTGCTGGGTTTTGCCTTGGTGTCAAAATAGTGGGGATCAATCTTTGAGATCACCAACACTTGCAAACGCTGCTCAGGGATTCTACCTGTATAGCATTGTTTGCAGAAGTTGGTGTTTGCCAGCAACGCTTGTGCATGTTTGACGCCCATGCATGCGATGCAAAGGGGATGGGGGGTTTTCACCGAGTTCATCAACCCACAAACATTTTGGCAAGTCCAGGTTATGATGTCCCTTACTTTGCTGCCACCAGTGTTCCCTGGACAGATCCAGTGGTTGCCATAACTACTAATGCTCAACTTTGACAGCCAGCAAATGGCTATATAAACACAAGCTCAGTTGACGTGCTAACTTGATAAGGTGCGGGAATGCAACAACACAACAACCTGTTACCAGAAAAATCTTTCCAGTAATCTTTCCTGAACCCACAACAACCCACATTCAGGGACTACCTATCCTGGTTCAGAACCGCTGACGAACTCTAGTGATCGTTACTGGGAAGAAAGTGAGGATGCCTGATGTTGGGTCAAGAGATCCGTGTGGGATAGCAGGGATAGCAAAGGACAAACCTAAGAAAACTTCACCCACTGTATCTGTCCTATTTATAAGTACTGCATGCTTTATGTGCAGGGATTATCACAAACTAACCATTTTAAAGTAATTGCATTTCTTAAACTCTCTATTATAGAAATGAATAGGTTAATACCTTTTTTAAAATCTGCATTAGGATACACATGGTGCTAAATTTTACACAGGCAACCAGTCGTATTAAGAAATCTGTGGTAGATATACAGTCATGTGAAAAAAGTTTTCCTTTGACTCTGTGCAGTCCTGTGAAAAACTAAACGCACCCTTTGGAATCCAGAGGAATTAAGAGGGTAAATGACAACAAGATGCTGCTAATCAAATGCACTTGAATAACTGAGTATTAGCAAGTTTGAGCACCTCTGTAATAGCAATACTTTTGTCATTGCAAATACGTATTAAAACATGTGTAGGAGAAGACAAAAAACAGTCATATAGAAAAACCATTCCTGAGGGCAACAAATCTGATTAT
This sequence comes from Pundamilia nyererei, assembly GCF_000239375.1. NCBI lineage: Eukaryota > Metazoa > Chordata > Actinopteri > Cichliformes > Cichlidae > Pundamilia > Pundamilia nyererei. The sequence goes on along the minus strand of NW_005187433.1, from coordinate 4,217,161 downwards.
GTCATCAGTGTCTGTCTGCGTGCATTTCTGGATATAATTCTAATATATTTATCACCTGAAACACCATAATGTGAAATGCATACACACAAGATCCTCCCCGTGAAATCAGAGTTAAGTGTGTTGCCTGTTTGGCTGTCGCAAATATTGCTCAGCATCTTTAAATACTGTAACAAACTAGTGATCAGTGGAGTGAGCATTGTGAGAGGGAAGCCAGAGAGGATCTGAGAGGGGCTGTATGTTTTGCATCATATGATTCAGCATGTATTTCACATATGTACAGAAGGGGGAGAGAAAATGGAAAGGAATGTTTTATAGTATCCTTGTGTAGCACAATGACCCCCTTTTTCACACGGGGATGGCAGTGACTATAAAAAAGATGCATTTAGCATGTGTAGATGAGTGAACTGGGGAGTGAAAGCAGGCTGCAGGCTTACAGTCAGGCCTTGAGTGGTTGAAGGAGTAGTGGAAAGAAGTATGAGAGGATAAGGAGAAGAGGTTGGAGGCTGAAGGAGGGGAAGCCAATCTGCCTTTCTTGCCAGCTGGGTGCTCAACTCAGCCTTTCATTGGCCTGGCTGCACCAGGCCAATGAAAGGCCTGGCTGCACCCTTTGTTCCCTTGGCGAGATCAGTTTTGGAAGAAGAAATCTTCTTTGCTAGAAAAAAACCCCAAAAGCCAAATAATAAGTATTTACTGATGCGCAAAGATATGTAGGTATGTAGATTGTTGAAACAACTTTCATATTACAAATGATGTATTTTTATATTTTATTTGTGCCACAGTGGACATAAAAATTTATCCCTTTTTTTGTTATGAGGTGCTTAAATAAAAGCTTCCAGTAACATCTTAACCAATATAAATTACAGCTTTTAAGAGATTACATAAAAAACCCACCAGATCCAAACAATATTCTGTATACAAAATAACTTTACACCACAAATTCTTACCAAAATATGTCCCCAAAACAACCGTATGCATGCCACAGATCACCGCTAATTGATTCATATGCATTCAAATATATAATGCGGATAGAGGTAGAGTTTCCTTGTAGTGTTCAGTGATGATGTTGCATTGCTGTGTTTCTGATGTAAGAGTCCAGTCTGGCACAGAGGCTGGCCTAGAATTGCTTGGTTGGCACTGGACAGCAGGGTGGAGCAAGTCCAGCATCTCCCCAAAGAAAGTCAAACTGCCTGGCTTGGTTTGTGAGCCTGGAGCCTCCTGTGTGTATTGTTGTTTGAGGTTGTGTGTGTCCGTGTGCACTCGTGTGTGTGTGTGTGTGTGTGTCCGCTGTCCATGTTTTGCAGGCTTGAGGACAGTTTTGGACATTCAAACCAACCTTAGGGTGAAGGGAAGCAGATTGGATGATCATAACTGAAAACTGCAGACAGACATGCAAAGTCAAACACACATAAACAGCACACACTCATATCCCTCCACAGGGTAATTACTTTTCCCTGCTTCACTTAATTCTTCTTTTTGTATTTGCTTGTGTATTTCCTATGTCAAGCATCCAGCCGCAATCTTTTCTCGGCCGCTGACGGCACTTGGAAAATCCCTGTCATAAACTTTGGTGACTTGACCCCCCCCCCCCCCCCCCCCCCCCCTTATTTTTTTTTAAAACTCCCCTTACTTTTGAACAGTGGCCATCTTGGCTTCCCCTAACACAGCCCGTGCTGTCCCAGTCACTCAGGTTATAATTTTGATTGGCCACACTGCATGGAAACTGTACTAGTTAGCGTGCACAGCTCACCACTTACCACAGAGCTTTGTACTTGCAGTATAAGTGCATGCTGTTGTGTGTTTTCTGGTGTTTTGCATATCTTCGGTTAGCTGCATGGGTTATTAATCACAGCCAGGTCTCTAAGGGGCCAGGTTAAGGTGGTTGAGACCACAAGGCTCCGTACTGATTTGTTTACACTCATTTACTTTTGTCTAGACATAAAGGAGCATGCCACCTATTTATGTCAAGGTTGTGTTACTAGTCACAGAGCTCGCTATATAATTAAATATCTCAGTTTAGAGAATAAGAAAATTACTAAATAACTAAAAACATGTGAAGTGAAACAGTGACCATCATGTTTGTAAGACATGGAAACGCAAACACAAATTTACAGTGACATAGTATCTTAATACATATGATTTCCTGAGAGAAAGCTTATGTGAACTAAGCAGAGGGGTCTAGCTTGCTGTCTCTTGTCAGGTGAAAATAATTCGGCAATGTAAACCTCTTTGTAACCAATTTCACACGATTGGCTGCTGACTTCCTCCAACAACCACTCATAACCTGTCAGAGCATACACATTTTTCTCTTTTAGCCGGTGGCTGCCAGATGGTCGCTGGCAGGACTTTAGACCTGTGTGAGTGAGGCCTCATACGCCGTGTCTACTTCCAGGAGATAGTTTGACACTGTGACCAATATAAAGCCACATTTTGATCTCAGTGAGAGCTGCTTTATTAACAATGTGAGGCAGATAAGCCTATAGTGCTGTGATGCATTTTCACGCACATGTAATAACTGGAAGCCAAACAGTGTTGCTTAAAGAGCAACAGAAACCTCTCTAGTGATTGAAATCTGTAAGCCTTAATCGCCACTCTTCAGTCAGGGTATTAAAAATTGCCTAACATTTTTACTTTTCCTCACTTAACACAGCTCATATTAAAGCATTACAGCACCAATGCATCATGTCCTATATGCTACACTTAGGATGGACATGTATTCACGTTTAAACGTCATACAGAAACGTCCCACAGTGAATCGTGTGCTATTGGTGGGCTTTAGCCCAAGATTTTTAGATCGGTTACCCCTGAACTACAGTGGTTACAGATTTAATACATTTATATGACCATTTTCCCTTCTTTGCCATTTCTTATACTGTCTTTGTTTTGTTCTTTCCAGCAATGCTTCATTAAAACATCTGCTTCTGGTTTCCTTTGCTTGGAACCCTTTAGTGGCACTTCACTTCTCTGTCTTTATTCTTCCTGGTTTTCCACCAAGCAAGGGGAAAAGCAGAGAGACATCAAAGTCAGGACCCCCCTCACAGTGAGGCCTCTGTGTGTAATTGTTGAATAGGGGTTTACCTGACGAAATCTCTGTAAAACAACACAATCAGTGCCAGCTGTTAGCAGCAGGCGTTCTTGTTACAAAGCAGAAAAAAACTCTTCCCGTGCACCTGCATCTGACTTTTCCTCCAGCTATGTTTCCATACATGCACTGTGTGTATGTGGAGTTTTTTTTTTCAGTGTACCAGTGTAAGATGCACTCCTACCACCTCCTGCAGCTATACCCTTAAAGGCTTATAGTTCTTCAGAAAATGGCTTTAGTTACATTCATAGTGTTAACCACAGTCCTCCATCAGAACTAAAGAGGGTTAAGCTCTAAATAGGTTGTAATATCCCCTGTCCTCGGCTCCCTGAATGCCCTCAATATCATGCTGTCTTTTGTCTAATATTGCAAAAAGAAAAAAGTGAAGGACATGTTGTTTTCAGAGTGAACTATTACATGTGGTTAGTTCTTGATGTTACCTCGGATTCAGCAAAAGAAATAGCCCATATGGAAAAGAAATAGAGAAAACTTATAAAAGACTTGCATCAGATTTGGCTTGCTTCATATAGTGAATCATATAAGGCTTATATGATTTACTCATGAAAGTGGCCACTTTCTTATTACTTTCATATATTGTTTTAGGAAGTATCCAAAACATACAAGTTTCATTTATATAATTTTTCAAGGGATCTTATGTCTGTTTTCACTCTTGTATGCTTTTCATACAAGTTCCACACGAGACAGATACAAACTTTATAAGATTAATATATATCTTTTCCATATGGGAGAGAAGGTGCAGAAAAGTCTAAAAATTCATGAAAATTTTGAAATTGTGAATCTTAAAGGGTGAAACGGAGAGAGGAAACTCTTCAGGCATTCCAAGCTTTCTGTGGCTGCAGATGATTAAGAGCCGTCTTCCCCTCCACATTCCCATGTTTTCCCTCAGACTGTGCTTCTATCAAACACGCATGGAGGAAGACATCATTATCTCACAGCAGACGTGTTGCTCGGTTTGTTTTCAGCTGCATTTAATCTCAATTCAGTATGAAATCTGACAAAACAGGCTTCGAGCCTCATTGACATTCACAACATGTAAGAATAACCTGAAAAAAGAAAATGAGCAACAAATGACATCATGCGCCTGTTTCCCTAAAGGTCTTCTCTTGCACTTTATTCATCCTCTTTATCTCATCGCCCCCGGCCTTTTCCCATTTGCCTTTTCCTTGCCTGCCTCATTCACTTCATCTGAGCACCATATAAAGTGCTGCTTCTAATTTCTTTCTATTTGAAGCCAATTTCCATCTATATACCATCTTACAGCTGAGGCAGATGCATACTGCTAAAATTGACAGAATGAGCTCACCAGGATGGCTTTTAGTAGATAAGGCTGACTGCTCTGTGCTCTGTACAAAGCTCACTCATAGAGCGCTGTTTCTTCTTTCACAATAGCAGTTCGTGTACAGTGTTTGAGCAATATTGGTTATCTTCAATGACATAAAGAAGTAGACTATGAGCAGGGACTATGGACTATACCAGTAGGCTATAGGCAGTCTACTGGTAAACTGTGCTGAATAAAATCCAGTATCCTACTTTCTCAAGAGTTCCACATTGTCCTCTGATAGAAATGCTTGAACATACAAGTCAGTCCAGGTGTTTTTGTCAGTCTGAAATGATTCCAAATTGGAACAATTGATCCAAACCCAACCCCCAGCCCTCGGTTGGAATGACACATAAAAGAAAACAAAGAGCTCATTACAGCCAGCCATTCCCTCTGCTTGTCCTGTTACACTGCGGGCTTTCTGCATACTTTGAACCTGTCAGCTGGCTCGCTCTGTTTCTTTGTGTGTATGCATGTACTTGTGTGTCTGTTTTGTTTTTCCCCCCTTCTCTTAGGCTCTATAAGACTGTGTTTAACCTAAGTAGCAAGACGAGTTTGTTCAGTCAATAGTTGTTGTAAAGTACTGGCCAGGCAAGGTGTAGGTGTGTGTATGCATTTTATTTTTTATTTTTTAGATTTAATGATTAAAATATTCCTGTGTGGATATTCTGGCTAGTATTACTTATACAAATGCTTCATTGAATGTCAGCACACAGCAGGATTATAACAAAATGTAGTTACTAAAAAAAAAAAAAAAACCTGAACACCGTGTCGGAAACTCCAGAAACTATGACAAACCTTTGTAAATAAAGCAAACACATTTTTACCAGCATAATGTCCTGTAACAAGGATGTCATGCTGGTGTGTATTAAGCAGCATATCAGATGATTATATCAGCGAGGCTCTATTTTGTGGTGCCAACGTTCTGTGAAAGTAGGAGGTGGAGAGATTAAAACTAAAAATACCACCTTATCAAACTGATTCGAGTTGGACTCCTGACCCAGATGTTTACAGACCAGAGCGAACGAGCAGAAATGACTTAACCACATTTTTCAGTCCATCCTTTTTTTTTTTTAGCTGTCAGAGTGAAAGTATTTATGAAGACAAGTTGTGTTTTAGAGATCTATTTAAAAAAGGTATCTGGGTATAGGCAGCGGCAAAGGATTTGACTGCAGTTCTTTCAAAGGTTCCTTTTGGACATTGGTTGCTTTTTCTCTCATTTTCAGTCTAGTCCATGAATCTGGCCAGTTTTTTGTTTACTAAGCCACTTAACAAGGACCTGTGAGTCATTCCAGCATAAAAAAGACAATTAACTCAAGGCATGAACCAGCATTGTGTTTAAAACATAGCAGGCAACCAAAGAACCAATTTTATTTTGTATCTTTATGCATTTTGTTATAAAAACTAAATTTGTTCTTATTTCCTTAGAGGAGTGTACTAAAAAAATACCAAAGCCACACAGTTTCACAGACATAAAATAGCATTTTCCCCAACAAGGTGATTTCCTAAAGAGAATCAGCTGAAAACTTGGTATATCTTGGCAAATGTGTAGCATGTCCTCAAAAAAAGGGACAAAAATGGATAAACCCGAGAGATGCCTCTGGTCTTTCAGTTGATTTGTCTACTGTTCACCAAAGCCTCATCAGAAATGGTCTCAGTGGAAGTGTGGCTATCAAGAAGCCATTGATCCAAGTAACAGGAAACGGGGAGGAAAAGCTGAGGTGTCCCAGATTAAATAAAAACTGGACTGAAAATCAGTGGCACCAGGTCTTATGGAGTGATGAATCCAAATTTGAAATTTTTTGGTCAAACCATCTGTAAAACCTTGTGGAGGCTCTGTCATGATTTGAGTTTCATTTCAGCCAGCGGTGTTGGGGATCTTGTCAAGAATATAGAATTATAAATGCAGAAGTGTACTGTCCGATTTTCATCCGTCATGGGATACCATCTGGAAAGCATCTGATTGACAGTGGCTTCATTTTTCAGTAGTGTAATGACCCCAAATGCACTTCTAATGCAGAGCTTTGAATGTCCTTCAGGATGCACTGAGAATTATTCCTGAAGACTCGTTAAAGAAATTAGGTTTGCCTAAAAGAGTTCAGGGTGTGTCAGGAATAAAGCTGTTCATACCTGATACTCTTGTGCATTACTGTATTTCTCCAGCTTTTATGCATTTCAGTGTCATTTTAGGACAAAGAAAAATTAAAACTTAGGATAATGTCCACATCTTCAGAGACACTTTATTAGGCACAAAGAGCAAAATATATGTGAAACTGACTGCAATGTGACTTTGTCAGTTTTGAGAGGATGGGGATCTGCCCAGTTTAACAGACATGTGTTAAATGTCAAAAAGCAACCTTTCGGCAGATGTGAAGAGATGTTTGAAATCCCATTATGCTGTCTCTCACTCTAGCTCCCTTTATTGTCTGTTATTCGTTGAGCTGCTAGTTGCAGAGGGACTGGATAACTGTAGGCTCCTGGGGAAGATCAGATTTCATGTTGCGATCCCCCTCCCCTTCATCCATCTCTTCCCTGAATGCCCTTCGGTAACATCTTTCCTTCTGTGAAATCTCTTTTATGTCACTCAATATCCCTTTATCCATCCCCCTGACCATTTTGCTCTCTCCGGCTGCCTCTCTCATTCAGTGCTGTTCAGCCTGGAGCGCACTAGACAGTACAAATGCTGATTTTTAAGCCCAATTTGGCCATGACAGCTGATTTTCAGCTGTGGGGAGACGGCACTTGTCTGCAAGAATACAGAACACATAACTACGGATAGTGGCAAATGCTGTTTTTACAATTTTAATTTGTTACCTCGAAGTGCAAACATGATGATTTCAAAAGTGTCCCATAACAGCAAGTAAGAGAAATCTGAGTGTTATCCTGAGCAGGTTAGAATGTGAAGTGTGTCTTCAAAAATCTCTTATTAATTGTTCACATTTTAAAAACCTTTTATCTGCATCAGCATTTTTTCTTTTCTACATTTCTGCTCCAATCCAATGTTAGTCTTATTTTTTTCTGACAGGCAACACAATCCAATCCAAGACTTTGTATATGTGGATATAAGAAGTCCAACTGTCCAGCTTTTTCTGTTTTACCTGTACATAGCTCTACGACAAGTCTGGGTAATTTCCCTCACAGCACTTCAGTCGTAATGCGTGATATCTTTAAGTCTTCAACAGAAACCTTGTGCAAATAATCCTGATGGCAAGAAAACAAAGTCACAGTGAAGGCGTGTGATGTTTGCACTGGGCTGATACCTTGTCCCACTTACTATAAAAGTCAAGGAGCCAATTTGAATCAAACATAAGTACATCTAAAAAACAAAACCAGGAAATTAAAAAGACCTCTCTAAAATGTCAGGTTAAGCAGAGCAAACTTGCCAAATAGCTTATCTGACATTGATCTTACTGATGGTTTACAGAAACTGAATTTGGATGCAGGAGGAATGGATTATGAAGCTATTCTGCATGCGCTGCTTTGTTGTGGGATTCTGAGCTTCCTCTGTTATGTCCACATGGAGTCCACATGGTCAAAGCTAAACCCTGTTGTGTGTTTAGCTTTTTTCCCCCCTGCCATTCTTTATCATGTCTTGGGTCTTTCTTTCTTTCTCTTTGTTTCCTTTTCTCTCTCCGAGTGCTCCAGTTTTACATACCACACTGTGTCATTTTCATCGCAGCTCTTTCTCATCTGGCCCACTTTATAGACCCACGAATACTCAGAGTAAAGTGGCTGTGACTGGCTCGTAGTGACTACTCAAGAAGTCTTTTCTCAGCAGCATCTGTAGCACTGACATACTGTGGCTTGCTGAATTTGTACAGTGTTTATGTGAGTTGGTTGTAGACGCTTCTTAAAGTAAACCTTTCTAACCATCTCTGTGCACTATACAGATCTGTGTTGTTCACATTTATAGCTGCATATCCAATAATCCCACTCTTGACTTTTGACAAAAGGGTGTGTTTGCTTGCATGCATGCACCACTCTCTTTTCATCCATTATTGATGGTTGGAGCCCCTTTGCTGAAAAACTAGAAACTGACTATTGTAACACAGGGTGTCATATTACTCATCTCCACCCACCCACCCACCCAGTACTCAACCTAGTATGTCCACCTATTCTAATTCACAGAAATAAAACAAACATACTTTTATAGAATTGTGTAAAAAAAAATGTCTTAACACGCTGCAGTGATGTGTTCAGTTTGCAAACCGGCACGCCACAAGCCGAAGATTTTAAGTAAGTGTTTAAAGTGAAAGATAAAGGAAGTGAGTCATCACACTGAGAAGGTGAAACCAGAGAATATTTGTCCTTTTAACTAGAAAAATGAATTAGCCATCCATTTGTCAATTTTCTTAACCACTTATCCTGTTTAAGGTTGCAGGGAGGATGAAGTCTTTCCAAGCTATCATAAGACAAGAGGAGTGGAAGCTAGCCCATCCCAGGGATTGAAAATGAAGTAGCTGATTTTAAAAAGCATTGACCTTCTTTTTAAATGCACAATCATCATACTTACTTATCGTCTGCTCTCTGAGAGTTTCTGACAGCATTAGAAGTGATGACTTGTAGATTACATAAATATGATGTACGTTTTATTTTGTAAAATAGTTTTGTGACACCAAGTTTGGGTCAGAGTCTCCTTCACAGTTAGAATTTTCATGTTCACCATTTTTTATTCTGTATTTTCAACTGCAGTTCAGAACATGTTAAAAACAACATGCGACACACAGAAGTTTTACAAGCTTTGACTGAACACCAGTAAAGCTAAAAATACCAAGTATTATAATGTTTTTGTGTTTGTTTGAAAATTTCTTTCCTCCAAAATTTGCTATGGAAACGATTTATTAAACCCTAATAACACAAAATGATAAAATCTTGCTAATTCTGTTGTAGTTACAGAACTGGACATTTAGCACTACAGCTGATTGTAAAGTATATAAATATAGTTATAACTGCACTGAGTAACAAATTAGCATGCAGTTAAGAGCAGTGCTATGTGCATGTGCTTTCACGTGATTTCTTTTTGAATTGTAATGTTTTTGGTTTGGTTTTTGTTTAGTTTTTTTTTTAACTCAGTGATCATTATTATTGTGGTCATAATTTTTGAGATTTTAAATTAAGTTTGAGAGAAGAATGCCACATGTGCACTGGGTCCAGTATTTGAGTAGTGTTACTGGTAGTAGTAGTGGATGGAAAAGGCGAAAGAACACAGTTGAACCAAGGAACTCAAAAAACCCCCCCAAAAAAACACATGCAAAGATAAACACCCAGCAGAAACCCTCACACCTATATCACTATTTACTAAAGGCACACACTGCCACTTTCTTTAGGCTTTGTCATGAGTGTGTCTTAAGGAAGACTGCATTTACCAGGCGCCTGTCCTGATGCAAGCACACTTTATGTAAATATCACTATCTGTAAATATCACTATATATCTGTCACTCAGGGGAACCAATGCTTCTGGTTCTCTGAAGACTTCTTATTCATGTGTATTGTGCATTTATCCAGAGAGCGATGCCACTCCCTGATGTTGATGCGCGAGCGCAAATATGTTTCTGTATTTACTGTGTAAATGTTTGTGCTTTTGCCTTGAGAGTGACTTTGCATTAAAAACAGAAATGATCTGTCTGTGGTGCCCAAAGTCTGCTCTTCAGACCAGAGGAAGGTAGAATAATTCTATTACTAATGTATCGTGCCTTGAGATATTTTTAACTCTATTGATTACTTAAATGAGTCAGTGTCCCATCAGAATACCTTTGTGCATCTTTTAGCAGTTGGCTGAAAGATGAATGGCCTCATCTGAGAAAGGTGATATGGTGGTGGTTAGGTGTATTTCCTGGTGTTGGCTGAAATTATCCTTAATTTTGACAATGCTTCTCTTTCCTGAAGTTGTCTCTTAAAGATATTACATCTGCAGTACTTTATACAGTCTTGAGCTACCCTTAATTCCTTAGGTAGTTTTATTCCAAGGAGCAAGAACTTTCTTGCTTTGTGAAGGTCCTTCACCCTTTTATTTGGACATTGGCTGCTTTTTTAATACATTGTCACATTACACGGTGTGCAGTGTATCCTTAATAAAATCAAAATAATTTCAACAAGCGTGGCATAAAAAAAAATGAAGTGAAAGGCCTAAAAGCTATGTACAGCAGATGAACAGTATTTGAAAGTGGTGCTTTAAGAAAAAGGAAAATATTCAGGAAAGTCTTGACACAGGCCTTAAGAGATGCCTCTGACTGGTTGATCCATTTACTGTTTGCCAAAGCCTCATCAGAAATGGTCTAAATAGAAGTGTGGTGGTAAAGAAGCCTTCCTTCAGGAAGGGAAATGGGTAAAAGAGGCTGAGGTATGCCACATTACACAAGAGCTGGACTGAATATCAGTGGCAACAGATCTAATGGAGTCATTTTTTTTTTTGTTCAGACTGTCATTGTTATGCACGGAGCAGGTAGAACACGGTGGAGGCTGTGTTATGTTTTGGATTTACATTTCAGCCAGTGGTGTTGGGGATCTTGTCAAATTATTAGAATCATAAATGCAGAAAAGTACCATTACCATTAAAGCCAATTATCTGATTGGTAACAGAGCGCTCTTACTGTTCTTTGATACTGATGCTTATCACTCTTAGCGGTCATAATCTAATAATATGAACTAATTTGGTGTAAAACAAAGAAAAGCACATTGATACTCTGGCAAGCTCATCACAGATGCATTCAGTAGCTACACCACCTCACATTTTCAGTGAGATAGCCGGCTGGAGTGTACTGGACATACAGGTGCAGCCACTTTACTGAAGCAAACGTGCACACAACTTTGGATTTGTGTTTTGTGAAGTTGCCGTTGTTACTCTGTAACTCCTGTCAGCTCCTCTTCTTACATGCAGTATTTTGCATATAGAGTAGCTGCATTTTGGTTTATATAATGAAGCATAACGGCAGAGCACATAATGTAATCACGCAGTTATGCAACATCCAAAGTGGCATGTGTTGACAACAGCACTTTTGTCATTGTATGAGTTCTCTCTCCACTGTGGAAACTTCCAGTGTTTTACACAGTAAAAACGAGCTTTAATGAATTGCTTTAGCCTGCCGAGGTAGCAATGATTATAGTGAAAAACAGAACAGACAGAAAGAGATTCACCTCTGGCAGACACATTGTGGCATCTGGCTTCAAGGCCTCCGTTGCTCCAGTGAGGGAAACAGATGTGTTAATGTTATGAAAGCGTGTGTGTGTGTGTTTGCGTGAGTGCTCGAGCACGTTTTTGGATCCAAACCTCTATCCGTGTGTGTGTGTGTGTGTGTGTGTGTGTATCTTTGTCTGTTTAAGTGTGTGTTTTACCCACAGTGTGACCATCCAAGAGTTGCATTACCCTCTATGTTGGATACACAGCTGAATCCATAAATATCTCTTCCTGTCTCGCTCACTCGGTGAACACAGGAGCCTTGTGATTGATAATTGTGTAATTGCCACTTACAGATGCCTCTCACAGCTCCATTGTTTCCTTGGTTACATGTTGTAAATTACAGACACACTGTGGTCTCAAACTGCCCCCTTAAGTTGCTGTTGGTCTCAAACAAACAAGTGTAGAACATGCACTGCGAGCATGTTTTAGAAGAGACCGAAGGAGCACTTCAGAGGCTTGCATCTACATTCTCCAGTCGATGGCAGTTGCCCTGGTCATAGGACAGAATCTGTATCACATTGACTGCCAGTTATTTGTGAAGACTGGATTAAGATCCACACAGGGAAGGGAAAAAGCTGTTCATATAAAGAGGAAGTGCAAAACAGTCTGTCACGAGTCACGAATAAAACTTAAGTGGCGAGTTTCCAAAAACACTGAAAGAGAATTACATCCCATCTGTGTTGCTTGGAGTGTTGACCATGGTTGCTAAATCTCCACAAAACTGCTTTTGTGTGCTAAAGACTATGACTTCAAGATGATTTGTAGGAACATTTTTAACAAGGTGTCTGAGAAATTTACAGTGATACATATTTTAAAAAAGCCACTCCTGACGCAAAGTACATTTTTAAACTAATTATAGCTATGTTTCATGTTCTGTAAGTGTGCTGGACCTTTTTAGCTGAAATCCACAGGCTTATAGCAAACTGTTTTCTACTCTGTATTTCCTCTGTTGCTGTGTTTCTGAAATTCCTTTCTCAGCTTAGGCTCTTATGTAAGTGAATTAGCTAGCAGTGAAGCGATTAATTTTTGATTTGCTGTGTTAGAGATCAGAAAATAGCTTGCTTTTGCTTTCCAGCCAAGGGAAAGGGTTTAAACATGAAGTTTGTAATGAATTTGCAAAGCTTTATTACCACATCTTTTTGTGTTTGTCTCTGGTGCTCTCATTATGAATCTCTTAGCAGCCTTGATATGAGCTGTTAACTCATATGGTTATGGTGCCCACATACTTCAATCATTTAGTGATAACCCTCAGCCGTCATTTTGAGATCATTGTTTGAGAATGCAGAGTTCACAGATGATAATTTATCTAATATATTTATATTTTTTAGACTTGTATTTTTTTATGGTTTGGTTCCCCTCTAAGAAAGTTAACGAGGTCTGTGCAGCAGTACCAACTTATGTATTATAGAACATCTGAGGCTAAATTTGAAAGTGTGTATATCCAGGTTTTAGGAGGTTATTCTGTTCTGGTGGATAAACTGGTATTGACTGTAGGCTTTCTGTTGCCATTTTAGTCACAAGGCCTGTTCTCTTGAGAAAAAGAAGCTATCTGCCAGTGAGGCAAATATCCCCTGTGTCCCTCTGCAAAACATAAATGGATGTTTCACTGCTCAGATTGATTTTTGAGTTCACTTTTAAGGGAAACCGAGGTGAGATTTAGGTAGAAATGTCAAGTATAGATTGTCATTTGGAATGTTAATTATCTAGATCTCTTTTTTCAATGCTATGTGAAACATGTAGCTACTAAGAACTCGGAAGCATGTATGCAGGAAAAAGGGGTCTCAGCTCTGAACAAGGGGACTAATTATCTTACTTTTTGATGTGATTCTGAAGGAACCTATCAATGTGTTGGCAGATAACTTATTTGATTGGTCACCTTGTTTGTAAGCACCCTATCGTTCATGGCATTTATGGCTTTGGTTTTAGTCTCTACCAGCTCTTTTCAGAAATATCTGACACTAACTGTTTAATGCTCAGTTTTCACCAGCTAGTTGCTTACAGTATGTGTCTGCCATTTGATACAGAGTACATTTTCTGTTTACTTTCATTGAAAACAGACAATTTTACTTAATGCATATAAAAATGATGCTATATCTAAACATCTGTTAGCCTTAAGTAGAACGTTATCTTTGCCTCTTGGTTCTTACTATGTGTGGATGAGCTGCTTGAGCCCTGCTAGGAGTGAAAGTCTAACAAAGAGGCAGTTTAACCACAGCCAGGATGGTATATATGGTCCATTAGTTTTACATTAGTTTTAAATGCCCATGCACTGTGTTGTTTGTCCTGTTTGGGGTGTCGGCAAATTAAACTAATATACAAATCAGAATAAAGATGCAAGGAGCAGAGATGGTGAGCGTGGATGAGTTTAAATACCTGGGTCAACCATCAAAAGCGACAAACGGTGCACAAGAGAGGTGATGAAGAGAATGTGGGTAGGGTGGAGTGGGTGGAGACGAGTTTCGGGGGCAATTTGCAATAGAAGGAGGGTAGCAGCAAGAGTGAAAGGGAAGGTTTACACAAGATGGTAGTAAGACCTGTAATGATGTATGGTTTGGAGACAGTGGCACTGATGAAAATGTCGGAGGCAGAGCTGGAGGCTGGAAGATTTTAACTGTGAGTGGAGAATGTCATTTTCACTAGTTGGTTCTCAGCTTTCGTGGATATAAATTCAATATTATTGTTGCAAAATAAAAAGAGACAATGTGTTTAAAGGTGTATAAAAATGTGCCATTTTTAGCATGTTGTTAGGTGGTTGCCAGGCAACATGATGATGTCAATGTATCTGATAAAGATCAGATCCTTCAGGGGCCAAGTTTGGTTGCTTAGGCCCTGATCGTGTAGGTGTTATTTGTGGACAAAGAAACCCACAGATGGACAGACAGAAGTAGATTTCCTGTATTGTAATACGATTTTTAAAAAATAATGATTAGAGCCATGAGTGAGAAGAACCACTTAGAATAGCCGCAGCGTGCATTTGTCTGTTCAAGGACATGCTGATATTTAAATTTTATACCATACAGGAAATTATGACCAAACCATCCCTCTTCCTGTACTGGGTACGTCTGGTATACTACCCACCGTATACTACCCATTTAATGATTCTGGAAATACCTTCTGTGTTGTGGAGAAATCTAACAACTACTGTCTGGCTAATATTTACTGTTACATTATTATGGATTTATGCTATGTGGGTGTATTTGTACTTGGGTCTGGATGGAAGCAGCAGCAGGCAGCGCTGCTATTTTTTGACACTGATGTCACTCGTCTTGCCTATGTGAGACTGATTCATGGACCTCAGGCGGAACATTTTAAGGGACAGCATGGGTGGGACGTCGCATATTAAAGTGTGAGTGTGTTTAGTCATGTCCTCGTTGTTTGCTTGAATGAGAATTATTCTATTTTTAATCTGGTGCTGTAATGTCAAGCCAAGGTGGGGAACATCAACTCTGCAAAGAGGAAAAAGAAGGTGAAAAAGGGTTTTTAAATAAATTCATCAGACAAGTAAGGAAGAAAAGGTCTGCGAGGAAAAGAACTACAACCAGCAGAGTGATTATGACATGAGCAAGTGCTGTGAAGCCGTTTCAGACTAGTACACAGCATAAGCACAATTAATTTTGCTCAGGAGGCAAAGCTTGTTATAGCATATTTAAGACATGTACCTTTTGTTGAGTCAAACAAAACAAACCTCGGTCCCATATGGCTGCTAAAGAAACAATCTGGGTAATGCAGGTACTAATTTAGATCTCAGTAACATCTGCTGCAGTGTATTGGTGGGACTTTTTCTATTGGTTAATAGCGAAAGCCTGACTCATCTGTTTAAAAAACTCTGTTGTATTGGATTTTCTGTTAAAACTATACATTTTCAGGGTTGAGAGATCCACTGTGTCTGTCTACTGACTACATTTGTCAGATTTATTAGGAAGAAAGACAATAAAATTCCTAGAAGAAAAATCTAATAAAGATACTGTATTAAATGTCTGTTGTGAATGCTACCCTACCAGATTATAAAAACATCTTCCTCCACTATTCTCCACTATTTAATAAGATAAATCAGGTCAGATCAGATGGATGTCTTCATCTTTCTGCACTCCTTGCTAGCTGAGGAATTGTAAAATACAGGGTGTATCAAAAAGAATCATTCGATTTCAGTTTTTTGACTTGCTCTGTGTTAATATACAATAACATTTGGATCAGGAAAATGTTTAATTTTGTGTGCCTTTTTGGTAACGCGCTCGGTGTGTAACGCCTTTTACAATGATAAATCGCTGTAGTTGGTTTACTTTCTAACAACAGTGCTAAATTACGTTAGCATTGTAGCGGATTTAAACTGAGCCTCCGCTAATGACAGTGGATGTGTTACAGCAACAAAAATGGAGAAAGCTGTAAATTTTGCAGAGCTCCACAATAGTGTGTGTCTGTACGCATGGGTGTATTCACATGTGTGGTAAAATAGAATTTGTGGCCCGAGACAGGTTGTCAGCTCCCTATTATCACAGTGGGACCAGTGTGTCCGAGTTATTGATGGCTTCAATTAGAGACTGAATCTCCCCAAGAAGGCGCTCTCAACTTGCCATACCTGCTTATTATTTCTCCCAGCAGCTTTTTCTCATGGGTTACAAAGCTCTCAGGTAGCTCTCCGGGTGCTCAGATAAATATGTTGCTGAGCAGGCAGAAAACCAACCAGACTGAATTTGGCCAAAAGGACTGATGTTTTTTGGCCCTAGAGGCCAAAAACATAAAGCAGTAAGGTTATTATGCTACAATGTGGCTTTTAAGTTAGTTCACAGAAGAAAAAGCAGTCGGGATTTCTCTCAGCTTGGTTCATCATGATTTGAACTTAACTCTGTGTTTTCTATTTTTTTACTTCATTTTTGTAGACAAAATCAATTAAAACACTAAACAGTAGTTGTAGTTCATTTTCAAACTATAGCCAAGGTATAACAGAAACAAAGAAATGGGGAAAGGAGACAGCAAAGTGTCAAAGAAGGACACATATCAAGATGAACTGCAGCACATGCTGCTTTCCCACACCCCTCGCTGTGATCTCTCCTGACACACAAACACATCTTTCTCTCCACTTTCTCTTTCTCACGCTCTCACTCGTGCACACACACAGCCTCACAAACTTGTTGATTCTTTTGGTGTGCACTTGGAATATTACTGGACCTGTGATATCCCAACTCCACTTCTTAGACAGTGCTAATGGTTAAACTGGGTCACTCGAAGGTCTTTTCCCATCTTTTGGTTTACTATTACTTGTTGTCACTGGAGTGTGGTGAGGCCCCGCTGCCCTTTGTCCCACTCATCAGTGAATAATGGTCTCTCTCTCTCTTCAATCCTTTCTTCAAGTTGACTCGGGGTTGCCAAAGGCTCATGACGTTGTGGTAAAAGGCTACTTACTCTGCCCAGTGCAGCCGGTGATTATGTGAGATCATTCAAATGTTAAGCTGAGTGCTCTTACAACAGTGTGTTAACTCGCGTGAGACTGTCTGTTTACTTGTGTGTTTATATTTCAGATTTGCTGCCATGATTTTGAAGAGTGAATGTTTTCCTAATCGACACAAAAACCTCCATTTACTTAATTTGCTTGAAGATTGTGCTTAAATATAGTTCTGAGACTGTTTCATGTTAATTTATGTGCTTACTTTAGGACACTTATCCCACACTTATCCATGTAAACAGCATATAATGGTATACAAAGTAGTTTAGCTAGTGTCACATCAGTTTTTTTCTATAACATTAATAAAGTTTTAAAGGAGATTTACAAAATGTAATATTACTTTTTGGACAAAGCCAGCCAATACTGTTAATAAATACATTTAATTATAACCTAGATATAAAAATATAAGAAACTAGGTAGCTGCCTCATAATTGTGTGGCTAAGCCATAGACTGTATATAAAAGATGGGCTCCTTATTTTGTGGATAGCAGTTTTGAAGCTTTGAGTTCTGCTTTAGAGCAGAATACACAAAAATGTCCTGGCTGGTTCCTGGATGTTGCTAGTTGCTGGAAGAAATGTTGTATTTAAGGCCTCTACCTCACATTGACTGCACCTCACAGGGTGGTACTAAAATAGGAAAAAGTGTGACGTGAAATGGAAACAGAGGACTTTTGCCTTCAAAATAAAAGTTGTGCCTCAGCGGTGCAGCCATTTTGAAAAGAGGAAACTTTTACTTTAAAGGTGAAAAACAAAAAGGGGTGTTTTTTTTGTTTTTACATTTGAATGCATTTGCATATTTTGTCATTATTCCTAGCAGAGACCACATTCATTGTAAAACATAATACAGCAACTGGTTTAACCAGCTTGGAGGGATAAAGAAAATACAAATATGGTGGGTTAAACAGATAAATGTTACTTTGCTGCTCTCATACACTGTTTTGGAACTTTTCAGTTAAACAAAATAAAATTGATGGCTGTCTACACGGCTGATCTGAAGAAATCCTTCATGATGATTTGTTATGCTTTTAATTTATTTATTTTTCTGTCCTGCTGTGTACTGCTGTAGTGGAAACTACCTCTTTGAGATTGAAGTGTTACTCAGAAAAACCACAAGTATAAATACTACTTGTCCTTGCAGTTCTGTAACTAATTTAGGTTAATTGTTTCCATGCTCTCTCTTGCTTCCCTACATGTGCAGAGCCTTTGCAGAGCCTCTCTGACAAGTGTAATGACACACACACACACACACACACACACACACACGCACACACACGCACGCACGCACGCACACACGCACACACGCACGCCTTTGTGTGAGAATTTGTGCCTGACCCAAATCCTGCACAATGTCTGAGTAGGAGGGTGGGACAGGAGGTGCTAGTGTGAGGGGTCCTGGCCTCTGTAGCCCACTGATATCCTAACAGTAGCTTAGTGACATCTCTGCTTAGTGTCAGCGGATAAGCCTCCTTTAGTGCTATAAGAAGGTTAGAATTTTGGCCCATATTGGAACACAATAGGCAGCGTATATGGTTTAGTTTTACAGGTAATCATTGCTTTCATTTAAACAAAACTTAACACAAACATCATCACTAAGTTCTTTTTGGGGGGTTTTCACAGAGGTAATTTGTGTTTTATGTCTGTCTGTATTTATGTGTGGCCCTATTTGCCACCTCAGTCGGTTTGATATAGAGAGTTTGTGACGGTGCTGTCAGCAGTCTTTGTGTGTCTCTCTTTGTCTAATCCTCCTGTCTGTGCTCAGTCTATGTTTAAGCTTTTGTTGTTCTTCATTGGATCATTTCGACAAGGATTTCAGTCGCCTGGTGTTTGACTGGTCTATTATGCATAATTAGAAACAGGTTTGCAAATCATTCACATTCACACAACAGAGCAAAAGTGGTCACTTTGTGTTGTTTGACTTTGCATTCATTTGCAGGGAGGTAACAATGGTAATAGTTTCCGTATTATCGTTCTAGTCTTTAAAGACATTAATTGTAACATGATATTTGTGTTTCAGTTCAAGTCATTTTAATGTATAGGAGTGTAGTGCCTTACTAGCGTAGAATTTGAGATATTTGAGTTCTGCTGTAAACAGAAATGCAGTCTAAGGATCTAAATGTTGTCTTCTTTTTTTTTTTGCATATCTTCAGCTCCTGTTGTGCTGCTAGGAATGCTTTTGTGTTAGCTTCATTTTTATGAAATAAATTGTTGGTTTTTGGAGCTTTTCTTGGTTGATGTGCACATCAAACAAATCATCCTGAACTAGAAAGACTCATAGACATGACTTGATCTTGTAGCAACAAAGACAGAAAGTTGTCAAGAGCTTCACGAAACATGAAAACAATTACTCTCTCTTAAACATTTCAACACCCAGAAAGTTAAGAGATTAAATCTGTTTTTGTGGCTGCAGTTGTGGTTCTTGTTTGTTGGATTTTCTGTGTGTAGGAGTACTATTAACTCAGACACTGCAAATTTTATGACTCATTCTATCTGTCTGGTGAGGATTTATCTTTCTGGCTGTAAAAACATTGTATACCCAGTTATGGAGCTCTGTGATGTGGATAAAATTAATATTAACAGATAATATTAAATCTACAGTGTGGGACTATGGTGTGGCACCTTCTCTGGTAGAGGTGGGAATCACCATACATCCCTCGGTACGATATTATCACAATACTTAACGCACGATACGATATTATTGCAATTTTTTAAAAATATTTTGCGATATTCAGATTCTCTACATAAAGGTAAACTTTATCAATATTCATTTTATCTAATATCAAAGTCTCACACTCCAACTTAACTGAATGCAACCATCTGGTACAATTATAGCTATTCTGAACTATGCAATTTATGAAAACTATGCAGCCCCTTCAGCAACTGAAGAATTTGAAAGTAAATTAAAACAAAATATAATTTTACATTAAATAAAAAAGTTTTAAACTTAATTAAAATAAAACATTTCTTAAATTAAAATAAGTAAACTGTCATGTTTATTGCTGCCAAAAAAAAAGTTAAACACATTT
Source organism: Pundamilia nyererei (assembly GCF_000239375.1). Taxonomy (NCBI): domain Eukaryota; kingdom Metazoa; phylum Chordata; class Actinopteri; order Cichliformes; family Cichlidae; genus Pundamilia; species Pundamilia nyererei. The sequence goes on along the minus strand of NW_005187433.1, from coordinate 4,197,103 downwards.
GGACAACGAAGGAATATCAGGATTCTTGCTCAGAAAAAGGATCAACATGCTCTGACTTCAGACTTACTTTGTATAAGTAAGTGTGGCATTTACTGCATATTAAACTCCTACAATATAAAAAAACTATATGAAAATATATAGTAGTGTACTAATTTAAACAGGTTTTCATGAAAACTAAACATGTGTTTGAATTCTCCTTAACAAACAAAGCAAAAGGACTTGCAGTCAGCACTATATTGTCTGGGGACTCTCTGCTGCCTGACTGCCTGGCTGCAGTGAGCCTCGTGTGTGTGTGTGTGTGTGTGTGTGTGTGCGTACATGTGCTGACAATGTTTGTTTAAGCAGCATGAACACTCATTAAAATGAACAAAGCTAACTGCGGTTAGTAAGTCAGAGGATAAATCCTATAAACAAACAAAAAAAGCATGCACATGTTAAATGTGACACTCACAGATGGCTTCACATATATTTGAAGACAAGATTGCACCCGCTTCTGTCATCTAACTTCTTCTCCTCTTTCTTTCCACCATTCTGACGCTTTGCTGGGCAGATTAGTGAAGCGCGCAGATGCCCTTATGGGAATTGTTGCATTTGTAGCTCTGCAGAGGAGAACCTCTGGGAGACTCGAGTTTTAATTTGATTTTTGTTCTTGAGGTCACAGCTCTATTTGAGCCAATTTCCAACTTTTTTTGGGGAGGGGATGCATACAATTTTTGGCTTGGACTTGCTGAGCTGAGCAAACAGACAAAATTTTTTATATTTCTTCCATGCACTACAGAATAATATAGCTGGTTTGCAGGTGGAGTGCATTAGTATCTTTATACAAGTTTGTGCAGATCCAATGGATCATTTGTCAAATGAAAAATGTGACAAACATGAGACTTGTTTTACTTGTTTTTACCATCTGCAGGTGAACCATGAGAGCAGTTTTGAACCCGAAGGACAAAGCTGAGTGAGAGTGCAACCAAAGACAGAGTGTCGTGTAATAACAATAAATCTACTCTTCCTCTGTTGCTGTAAAGTGATATCTGATTATATTATTTTAATTACACATTAAACAAACTGCAACTGTTACAAATCAGACAAGAGATTTGTTTTTATAGCTCCAGCCTCATGAGAAAAGAGGCCAAAAATACTCCAATGGTGTTGTGTCCTCTTCTCTCCCCCACTCTGCACTGTTCCCCAGAGTGTTTGTGGATTTTGTTTGTTAACCTTGTGCATCAGCCTGTATCCATGTGTGGTTATCGTGCCTACGTGTCATGCAGTTTAAATGTGAGTCTGTGTGTTTGGATCATAAGGAGTATTGTTATCAGCTTGTCAAGCACTTTGAGTTGCAGTAACCTGAATAAAAGGTCATCTGGAATAAAATAACTGATTTATAGGAATCAGAAAACGTTGTATGGTCACTAAGGATGGGTCTTCCTAGAAAGGATAGTGAGTAATTGCTAAAAGTTTCTGGCTGTTGCCAGGTGAAATTGGTTAGAAAGAGGGTGTTGCAGTACAAAAACCTCCTTTTGATTGCTTTGATAGCAGATTGCCTCAGTCACCTGCGGTTTGCATAGAAGACATTGTCTTATAAAACACTGACCAGTAAATTAAATATGATGCTAGCGTGTGTTGCACTTTTCACAGTTTCACTGACACTCAACTAGCAGTTGCCAAAGTCACCATCTTCCATGCAAGCTACAGGCGACCCTGCGTGACCGTACCTATGCAGCAGCCTTAAACAGCCTCTCACCACATTTTTCCCTGGCAAGCAGGGGTTGCAAGGGGGCCGCCTATTGCTTTGCAGGCATATGTGACTGGAGCTTTAAGGAATCTCTTCTTCAACCAAAGTATTCTGTGATTCAGAATTTACAAGAAGAGTTCAGGGAGTATTTCCCATCTGTTAATAAATTTTGAACCAGAATCATATGCAAGGCTGCACAGCATCATAGATTATCCAAACAACAGATAGTTGGACAACGTTAATAATGAGAGATCACATGGAGAAATGAACATGAATATTGAGATAGAGAAGTTAATGTATTTGGCAATTAGACTCTGATGACCCATCATGGTAGAATGGAACCCCAGCGGTGATAGGATTAGGAAAGGACACCCCCTGGCTGAGGTGTCTGAGGTGGAGATGGGGAGGAGGTGGGTGGCACGAGAGTCTGAAAGGGAGAATGACAGAGAGCCCAGATTTAAACCATGCGGAGTGGAGGCCGATTGGCTTAACGAAAGTGGTCGTGAAGATAATTGGACTAGAGAAATGATGTCAGTATTGGGATTGACAGCATGAGAAAGTGGTAGACATCACTGATTTTCAGTGCATTATCAACCAAAGCTCATGAGGTCACTGTGACTGGGCCTATACTATCCGATTTTCACTGGGAACTATTCACCTTTTCTTTGAAGATTGCCCCACCACACACTGATCTGACAAGAACTCATGTAGTTGTGGTAGATTTGTGACATGCTAGCTTTACCTCCTTTTTCCCTTATTTTCTAAAGGAGTTACAACCAGAACCTTTTGATAACTGCAATTATCTTTGGCTTTGCAGGTTTCTCCTTTAAGTACATTACCTTAATCTTTCTCTGTTTGATGCCTGCTAGTCAGTAGTGCATTCTGCTTTTGTTTTCCTTGTTTATTACTTGTTAAAAAATAGCTTCTGACTGAATTACTGCAACCTAGAAGCACCACTAGAGGATTTGATCAAACGTAGTGTCACATTGATATTTTTACAGGAGTTTCAGTCGGGAATTAATTACTTGCTGTTATTAAAAAGGCCAAAAAGTAAACATTTATAGGGGAAAAGTGAGATTGAAAGAAAAAAATATCTCATGGTAATGATGAAAAGTTGTTTAAAAGACAAAAGTCATTGAAATGAAATCTGTATCGTGAAAATAGGAGACCCAGGATAGCAAGCTATAATTTCATGTAGGGCTGTTGGAGCGTTGGAGTGCGACCAGATTTGCCAGACCACCTTCAGAGCTGGTTTGAACGAGATCTCAGTCTCATTCACCCAGAAATAAGCCTCTCTGTGTTTGTAAGTGTGTGCACGTGCGTGTTACTGGGTGTGTATGACTGGTAAATTTACTCAAGTGTATTTCTGCTTTACACATCAGCACTAAATATACCCTTTGCTATGTATACTTAACTGTTTTTCTTCTGTCGCACAACTTTTTGTAAGCTAAATGGTGCTAAAGCTAGATCAAGGGTTTTCAGACAGGAAATGTTTAAATTCAAGGGCAACGGGACATTTTGGGGCTTTTGTTTTAGGAAGCTGTTTACAGTTTGCTGTGCTGCACATTTCGAGGGCCTGTAGCTGCGCTTATCTCACATACGCTCCCAAAATGGCGAGACAGGCTTGATTCATCGTTACACCTCCAAGCAATGGTGACAAAAATGACTCCTTTGTTCATCTACTGTAGCGACACACTCGCTGTCTCTTTTTCCATCGCTGACTGCTTTCCTTTTTTGGTCATATAGAGTTTAATGTTGTGGTAGAAAACACGCACATCTGGGCTGATGTGTACATACTACAGTTGCGTGAAAATATGCTTCAGTGTTGATAGATGGCATTCATGTGTCCTTGCGGTGTATTCTGCTCTATATGAGGTCATGTTTGCCCAGGCATGTGTGTGTGTGTG
>NW_005187433.1:4189960-4193286 GCF_000239375.1 Pundamilia nyererei | reverse complement strand
ACACACACACACACACACACACACACACACACACACACACAAGAAGAGGTCGTTTCCACAGAATTTGAGGACACCGACACTCCATGGGGAAATTTTCTTTGTCTGAATGAGTACAAGAACCTGCTGTGCTTTTATTATGTCATCATCTTATGTCTCCATGCTTTAGGCCCTAAAGCTAAAGTTAGAATTGTTTCAAAAGTAAAGCACAAAGTAAACACAAAGTCTGTATCAAATCTGTTTAGTGTGACTACCACTGATCTTCAAAACTGGAGCATTTCTGGGTGCTGGCTTAGCTCAGTGCGTTGAGCGGGCAACTACATGCCATACGGCTGAGACTGGCCCTTGGCCCTTTGCTTCATGTCTTCCCCCTTCTCTCTCTGCCCCCGCTTTCCTGTTCTGTCTTAACTGTGTCTGTCAAATAAAGATGAAAAAGGCCCCCCAAAAATAGAGCATTTCTACTGGGTACACCTGACAGTTAGGATCCAAACATTTAGGAAACCTGCTGCAGTTTTTCTGTGGATTGTGGTCTGTCTCATGGTGTAAATGCAGACTTATTGGCTTGCCTCTATTAACCCTAAGCACAAAGAAGCAGCACTTTTAGCAAGAAAAGGTAACTCGTGATATCTTAGGCAGCCAAACTGACTTAACATACTCTGCAGCTTTGTCACTGGAAATAGTCATTTGACATATGTCAAATTACCATTTACGAAACTGCAGCTTCAATAAGATGTGTCCATTGCTGTGGTGTGAACGACCTTTCACCAAACCCTGGCCTCTGGGATGGAAAAGAAACAGTCACCAATAAGCAGCGTGGCACAAAAGAAGGAATTGGAACCTATGCGTTATTCACCTCAGCGAATATGTGACAATGTACTGTAGTTTCTTTTTTAGGGTGTGTTATTATTAATAATACTGCCTGCTGTGTCATTAACTGTACTAACTGTAAGTCCAAGAAGTCTGTGCTCCAGCTCTCAGACTGAAACTGTAGTGCGTTTGTGTTTGCACCAAACTTCACACTTTCTGTGTAATGTATTCATTTAGCAAGCTAGATAGCAAGCTAATTACACTTACTGCCTAGCTGATGACTTAGCAATCCACCTTCTCATTCAAACATTCAAATATCGTCATTTCTGACTCTGTAAAATCAACATGAAATGTGAAATGCTCATGTTGATGCTTCAGAAAACATGCTTCATATGTAGTCTATGCTTCCCTGTCACGTGTTAATGCAGATTTTTAACAAGGTCCCTGCTTATTTGAGTCAAAAGTCCAGCAAAACCAACATTCGCTCAGCTGCCTGTTGGACCTGATGCTTCAAAAGTGCTTATATTCTTCTTTGCTCTCTCATAATGTACTGAAGTTAAATGACACCCGTGGGTGTACACCCGTGCATACATATGAGGCACTACAATCTGCAGTGCCTTGCTCTCCCCTGCTTGTAGTGTTGTGTTACATAAGCAGGCTAATGTTACCCCAGCAGGCCGTGTAACTGGCACCTCAATATCAGTCATTACCCCAGAGAGAGAAGGGCGAGATGAAAGGGGAGGAGAGCAATGAAAAGATTAGTAGAAAGTTTTAGATATGAGGGGAAGAGGGCTGAGAAATAAAGGGATGTGGCTGAAAAGGTAGATGAGTGAGCGAAGAGAGTGAAGCTGGTGAAGAATCAGTAGGTCAGGTGAAGATACAGACTTACACAGTTTTGAGTGACACTCAGCTGCTCTTGTAGTCATGTTTCACTGACGGCTTGTAGCCTTGATCTGGCTTTGTAAAAGCTTCTAATTTCCATCTAGCAGTGAAACACAGAAAAGCCTTCAACGCCTCAGATCCGTGTCTTGCATGCACTCCATGCCCATCTGAGTTTTTCCTTTCCTATCGCATTCTTTTAACCCAAATTTAATATATCATTCCTCCCTCGAGGCGCCAGAGAATAAAGACTCTAATTCTTACTGCCTCGCTCGCTGTCTCACAAAGTAGATGATGCTTTTCAGAGGCTCTTCTCATCTCTTCTCGCTGTTTTTTCCTCCTTTGAATTTTTCGGTGGAGTTGTGTTCCCAGTTTGTGACAAGCCTAATGCTTGTGATCATTTCTGTGGAGACAGTTTGTGTTGGACTTGTTCGCTATGTAACGCTAACCACTTTTAGTAAGCAGAACATACTAACAGCAAGATAATTGATTGGTCTTCAGGACTGAAGAAGTCACTTGGATGAGTGACGAAACGTTTCTCCCACTCGGTACATCCAGATGAACAGAATCAACCCTTTGGGATTTACTTACCTGGATGATTGAGCATCAAGACATTCATGCTGAATGCACGTGCTTGGCCTTTATGTTTTAAAATATTAAATATTGCACAAAGCAATATTTAATGCATACATGTGCCCTGGCTTCCCTATTTTGAGGATATTTCCTATATTTGCTCATGCTTATGGATGAGTTTATGAATACTGTCAGTATATTAAAGTTATGTTCCTGTGGGAGAATCGTGGAAGGCACTGTCCTTAATTTCACCTCTGGAAAGCAGGGATAGAAGCACACGAACACTTACACAGGCCTGTCCAGATTTTCCTGTGTCACTCTTCGTCTTGTTGCCAGCGCTAAAGGGTCAAGGCTGAGCATTTGGGGTAAATGTATGGTAGAATTTATGCGTTAAAGTCAGGAGGTTTGCTTTGGTTCAGCCTGCCTGTTCATCATATCACAGTGCAGCCATGAATATACAATAAAATGCAATACAGTTGGCAGGGCAGGCTTGCTGTTGTTGGTGTTAGCATCAAATGTATCTGGGGAAATTTAACAAAACATCCTTTATTAGATCTGGAGAGAAATGTTTAATGCTGTTAGCTATCATTGAAGTGTTTTTAAGCTTTAGAAGACAATCATCGCTTTGTCCTGATAGGGAAGATTCTGTAGTCCTTTAGGTTATTGATGAGCTCTAGCCCTGAGATGTATGGAGGGGAATCAAATAGCAAACTGGTTACTCATCACTGAGTCCCTTAGGACACAGTGGTGAGCTAAGCCCCTAACTTTCAAGAGATAGCAGCTGCCAGACAGCCAGAGCAACACAGATAATTGAAATGACTTTCTGTATAGACTTTCTTTTATCTCCCTTATTATTCACTGTCCTCATTTTGTGAAAATGAGCACTCGTATGTTCACACGGAAAGTGAGTCTACTGTGGGTTTTAGAAAGTGTGTTTATGCTCCACTATCAAATGGGTGTGTGTTTGAAAGGGCATTGTGTGTGTGTGTGTGTGTGTGTGTGTGTGTGTGTGTGTGTGTGTGTGTTTTTGTGTGTGTGTGTGTGTGTGTGTGTGTTTTAGAGTGATCATG
>NW_005187433.1:4184009-4189940 GCF_000239375.1 Pundamilia nyererei | reverse complement strand
GTGTGTGTGTGTGTGTGTGTGTGTGTGTGTGTGTGTGTGTGTGTGTGTGTTTTAGAGTGATCATGGGAATGTGTGAGTGCTGGATTCAGGTAATTAATGCTGGGACGCTTGAATCTGGCAGACAGTCAGACGGGCGCAGTGCCAATGTAAAGAGGGGGGAAGGATAGTAAAGGGGGTGGAGGAGAAGATTAGAGCAGAACTGATACAGGCCACGGAAATTTAGTTGCAACTAGGTTAGGTGAGAAACACTGTTAATGGATGTAAAATGACAGCTAACCATATGGCGCGTTGCAGTCTTTTTCCTCCTCTTTGTGGAAATAAGACTTATTTGATAGATTGGGGTGTGTTAGATCCATGTGTGAGTAAGAAAAAAATGTCCCTGAGCCACTGTCTGTTATAATAGGATTAGAAAAAAAATATTTAGCTATAATATTTTGTAAGTAGTATGAATAAAAGCCTCTTGTGCATCCTGACAGATTACATAATCACAAATGAAATTCCCTTCCTGTTAGCTGTGGTAACCCAGGCAACAGTTCCCCTGGAGACAGGCTTTGGCAAATCTCTGTGGTCTGTTTAGAAAGTTCTAACGCATGTCCCCCCGAACAGCTCTGGCATAAAGCAGCATTTATTGCCCCAAGCGGTGATGTTGCTGCGGCTTGTGTTTGACCAGAGATTAGGAAGACTGGAGCCTTTTGTGTTCGTTCTGCTGTTTGCCGATGATAAGCTCCGCTGCAGGCCCTATTGTTTGAGTCAGAAGCTGAGGGACAGGGACCAGGGTTGAAGTAAACTGAGTGTTAGCCCTTGTGGGTTGGTCTTAGGTTGGAGATAATAAACATATATTATTAATTAATGATTTTCCCCTTACTACAGTGTGATGGGGGGGTAATCACCAACCCATCAAACTGTGTGATTAGACAGGAAATATATTGGGCTAGAGATTTTGTTGTTCACAATATGTATAATGGTCAGATGTCATGTTTAATTATTAAAATGACTGGCTCTAAGGGCGTTGCATTGGCTATATGGCGCTAACTGCTGAGTTGCAGAAGTGCAGTTGTCTGGCACGCACGCCTTATGTGAGGAGCTGATTTGGTTTCTTAGAGACAATCTCAGCAGCAACAGCAGCAGCAGGAGGATAACACCACCTCTGTTACAGGACTCTGGGAATTGTAATGATGTGAATGACATGACAAAGAGATGTAAACATACAGCATTCACTGAATGTGGACTTGCTCTGTGAAATGTGTGCAAAGTGAAGTAGAATGGCTGGACAAACATTTTAGCCACACTCCTACTTTGTAAAAGTGGCATTCCTAGATATTTCACATGGAAAAAAGTACTGATGAACCTATACATTACACCTATAGAAGCTGCTCAGCCATGGAAACCCATGCCATGAAGCTCCTGGCACAGGTTTTTGGTGCTGATGTTAATGGCAAGGAGGTGTGGAGCTCAGTCCAGAGCGCTGGTGACCTTTTTACAGTATGTGCCTCAGCATTTGGTTAGAGCACTCATGGTTGAGTTGCTTTGGTTCCTAAACACTTTCCCTTTGCAATAATAACACTTACCCTGATCATGGAATATCTCTGAGGCTGGGATGTCACAATACTGGTGGAATTACACTATTCTCAATATCCACTTCAACACCAAAACAAAATAATCGTCCCATGTGCTTAAAACATAAAACATAAACTTCTTTATTGAAAAGACATTTTAAAACGCCGACATGACTGCGGGTCATTTATTTAAAATGTTAAGGCACAGAGTGAAGTGTTAGGATGGTTGCTGAGTAGACTGCTGTTACATTATGTTAATATAAGAATTTAATGTTAGCTATTGGAAACATTTTAGGCTATGGGACAAAGCTGATTTCTCAACGGCACCACCAAAACAGGTACATGGATTTCAGGATCACATAAGAGGATAACAGCTTGGATGCTGTTAATATAAACTGAAACTTACTCAACTTCAATTGAGTGGTGTTTTTTGGCGCTTTTCTGTCCTATATATAGCTTTCCCTGCATAATTGAACCAACAAATATTTTATGTGTTTACATCGCTTTACATGCAGAAAATCAGCAAGTGTCACCTGCTACAGCTGGCTGAAGCTTTTGTGGTATCTGCTCTGCTTCTACACTGAGATTCTCATTAAACAGTGCACACCATAATCCCATTATAAAAATCACAATCAATTCAGACTGCTTGTAGGATACTAACATACCATTTTTAGTGTTATAGTATTAATCTGTTAGTCTGATCAGCCATTGCACTGTTATGCTGTTACACTGAAAAATAATGAGATGTCTGCTAAGCATCTGCTTGTCAGACGTGTTATCTATCTTCATTTGTGCCCTGTCGTTGATAGATTATTGTTCATTTATTTTCTGCTAACTGTCAGCATAGTGTGTTATTTCAAAAATCTAGTGAAAGTCAGAGTGGAGAAATCATGTGGTACGTATTTTAGGCATTAAAATTTGTTTACAGTGGACGAAGTACAACAAATCTTTCCTCAGATTCGCTTCAGTCTGGGCTTAAACAAAGCAACGTTAACGGGGGGGATTTCTTACACTGACATAAAGCTTGAGGCTTCAGGGTGAAATCAATAGAGTGATGAGCTTTAGAAAATGTTGTGTATGGACAGCAACTTAAAAAATGTCAATTACAGAGTAGCTGATCTTTTTTTTAATTTTTTTTTTTAGCTTTTTTATATGCTCCTGTTGCAAAAATGTCACACCTGGACAACAGATCTGCTCAGCATTATAGGAGCATATTTCTCTTTAAAGACTGTCTGCAACACCGCATTCAGTGCTTTCATTATTTCATGAAATGAGTGAGGTCCAATAGCTGATAAAGTCCTTTGTGAGCTTTCTAGCTGGTGGTTTTATTGATTGGAAAAGTAATATTTTTTGGTAATTGGTTTTCAGCTTTTTTCCCTCGAGGCATACGCACAGAAACACACAGTAAAAAAAAAGAAAGAAAAAGAAAAGAAAAACAGGCGACCTTTGTCCCCATTCTCCTACTGCGGTAACCTTTAACCTTTGCCTTCAGCTTCCAGCAACAGATACACAGAAACACCTGTGTTCGCAGTATACATATAGATATGTTGTACTTTTAATTGCTACACTGGTTACGTGGCTCTTTGGATGAGTTGATCAACAAAATTAATGATGTCACTGTTACCCTCAGTACTTTATACTCAGCGCTAATTAGCAAACAGCATGCTCTGACACTGATCTGCAGTGGCTTACATAAAAAGCACAATGTTAACACACTGCTAACAGCTTGATATCCTTGTGAAATGTTACATGGATGTGTGTAATGCGCTAAAGTTAACATTTAGCTGAACACACGTGCAGCATGTGCATAAGTGTACCCTCAGTGAGCTGCTAGTGTGTTTACTCATGGTTCTATTAGTTCAAGCTAAAGTGAAAGAAATCAGCTGACAGGCTACATTTGCTCATCCGCCAGACCTGTAAGTTACCTCAGATGTAACAGTATTGGTGCACTTTCAGTAACAGTCAGGCTGAGATCAGTTTTTCTTATGCAAGGCACTTTCTGGTTCATTTTCAACCTCTGTATGGCATCGTTTTCGCTTCCTCTGCAGCTGCTGTGTGTCAAAGCAGCTTTTATTGAGATTTTATATTGAATATTTTCGTGAAACTATTACTTATTTGATGAAATCTTCACATCTTGGTTTAATGATGAAAGCACCCCAAGCTTAACACCCCTAAGAGACTTTAGAGCATTTTAAACACGCACATTACTTATGGCGGGCCGCAGAGTGATTTTTGGATATCAGTGGAGAGTGCCAGCTTTGCTGTAGACAAATTAATGAGGCTGCTCTCCGCCCACATGGAAACACACGCAATCACCACGGTGCTCATGATGCATTAAAGAGATTGTCAGAGAGCTAAGGTCTGCCCTCAAGATTTAACGCTGTGGCGAGATCGCAGGCTGGCTCCTGCAAAGGCCAACTTGGAAAGGAAATGAAAGGAAGCAGACAAACGCACAAATCAAGAGATTGTGAGGAAAGATGGTATGTAGCGTAAAGCCTCAACTAAAGATTAAGAATATGGACTTGTTATAATAACACATGGAAATACAAATAAATTAGCTCTACCTTAAAATTTCCTTAGTGTTCCCTTTCCCTTAACAACCTAAAGCCAGACCGTCTTTGCCAGTAGAAACCACTTTCTAATGAGCACCGTCCATATTCCAGAGTGGAGAAAGTAATTTAACATGCTGTATTATTCATCAGAGTCTCTGTGTGATTTTTGCAGCAATTTGAACACTTATTTCCCCCATAACGCTTCGGGGGTCGGAGTAATGAGTCTCTTTCCTAATGACTTTAGCGGTTGACGAGAAGGACGCGACAGGCGCTTATGGAATCAAAGGTTTGTCTGGCAGAATTAAGGGTAAGAGCGGTGTGTTCTGAGCGCGTGTCCACCGAGACAGGAGCGCGCTCTGCTCTGAAGTACTGTGTGATGAAAGGAAGTGGAGGCAGGAAGGAGAAAGAGAATTAGAAAGCTGGCGGGTACAGAGGAGATGTAAAAACCCACAGCACCGAGGGGAAGATGACAAAACTAACGAGACATGACAGACTCTGCGACTGGCCTCCATGATTGGTGGTGCGGTTTTATTTGTGTATGTGATCTCTTTTGTTGTGATTCTGTTTATTTTTGTGTTTAGGTCATTTCTTTCCGTACACTATATATCTTCAACCCGCCTACTTGTCAACTTGTCTGTCTCTTTTCATCTTCCTGTCTTCTTATCACATAATTTTCTATTGTATTGCTTGTCTCCCTGTTTGGGGCAGTGATGCAGCATCCATCCAAGCACGAGGCTTGTGAAACAAAGCATTCATTCAAAGCATCCTGAAGTTAGTCAATATACTGATGGGTACTTTAAAAACAAACAAATAAATAAATTACACAGTTCTTTTTTTTTTAGGCAATAAATTGAAAAAATGAGCCGGATGTGGCAAATGTGATACAATTTAAAAGAAATGAATCATAGAAAATAAAAACACTGGCTTAATAAAGCTATAATAGAACATTTTCATCAGTGTGATGTCTGTTTTAAAACTATACTGTGTGTTGTGGTGTGTGTTACTGTTCTGTTCATGGTAAACTTTCATTGGTGGTGCCGTAGTTACCGCTCTCAACCACCCTGCCAACCTGAATTGGCTAAGTGGCAAAAAATGGATGGTTGGAGAATATTCAGTAAAATATTTCTTTTTTTTTACTTTCTAGAGCCACTTTAGACACAATTTAAGGCACAATAGAGTAAAAAAAAAAAAAACCCTTTCTGACATTGTTTTGTTGGAGATTCCACTTTTTACATCGCGCCTGTGCCTGGTTCATACTGCGCCATAACACCAATGTATCTGCGATGCCACAAAATCACAAACCTTACTCCTGTCAGCAGATAAATGTGCACACTGCTGTCAGATTCTGCAAACAGAAGGTTTGAACAGCAGGTGGGTGGAGCTGCTGTGCTCACAGCCTGAACTGTGTGCATGAGCTGATCAGATTAAGGATATCAGAAGAAGAAAACTGTCTCAAAGTGAGCACTGGGAAAGTCATGTGTTGCAAAATGATCTACATGTAAACACAAGTCAGTAACAAAGATAGTGTAAGTGCTGGCTTACATTTATTCTACCTTAAAACTGTGGTGTTGTGTTACTGTGTTACTGCTTGGGTCTGGTTTTCTCATTCTTGTTGTAGTGTATGGTGTTATCATTCCAAGGGCCAAAGAACTCTCTAAGGCCGTCAAGAAAAAAGATTGTGCATGCCCATGAGTCTGGGAATGAATTTGAAAATATTTTTTTTAATTCTAAATCATTATCTGTAAGGGAGGTAGCTTTCAAGGACTCCCGGTTAGTCCTGAACTAGCTACTCCAGCAGGGGCCCAGTTTGCCCAGGAAACAAA
>NW_005187433.1:4181708-4183907 GCF_000239375.1 Pundamilia nyererei | reverse complement strand
AAAAAAAAAAAAGGCCCACCTGTTGGTTTCACGATGTACCGTGTGGCAGGCAAAACAGTGTTAACAAACAACGTTCAGAAATACGCACAAGAAAACATGGCCAGGAAAACAAATTACTAGGAAATATGGTTTTATGATAAACGCAGCAAGGGAGAACAGCAAAGTGACAGAATAACAAAGGACAAGCTGAGGCTCAGATAACAAATGTACTAAGTAATGAAGCTAGAGGAAAACTGGTGGGAAACACAGCAGGAACAAATCAGGGGTAAGGAGACAAGGGAAGTTAAACTCAATAGAAGGCACATGAGATAAGACACTATCAAAATAAAACAGGAATTAAATAATGTGGGGCATTTTACACCAACAGAGAATGCAGGGATACACTGAAACTCCAAGAAGCAAAATAAGCAGTCGCCTCAAAACCCGGAAAACAAAAGAACTAAAATTGGGCTCGAAGGCTTAGAAACGAGAAGATCCAGAAGCTTCTAAACCGAGTACTCAAAACATCAACTGAGATTATAACCATAAAAAGCCAAAAAGTAAACTTTGGGTAAGAGACTAAGGACGACAGCTTGGACTTCAAAAAGTCAGTATCTTGCAACTGAATATTTTTTGCATTGAAGAATCATCAAAATTTTACAGTATCAGACAGACTGTGGTCCCTGAGGAACACTAACGAGTACGTAACAGCATCTGAATAAGTTTTCATTGTGGAAGGTAAGGTGCTTCTCAAAATAGCCTCGTTTTCCATGGAGTTTGCCAGCAGTCGTTCAGTAAAAAAGGGAAATCCTCATGCTTTCTGTTTTATTCCTCAGGTTGCTGTTTTGCATAGGCTGTCTGTGATGCAGCTTGAAGGATTGCTGCAGGTTTTTTGTTTTTTTTTAATTTTGTAAAAAGTGACAGAATCCACTCCCAAATTTTGGGGCCTCTTTCCTAAATCACGCTTCGTCTCTTGACCAAGTTTCATAAAATTCCGCTTGCTCACCGTGCGTAATCCCACAGACAAACAAACAGGCAAACAGCAGGGAAACCGTACCTCCGTGGAGGCAGCGGACTAACTGGTGAATGATAGCAATCTGGCATTTCGTCTCTGTGGCAGGGATTTGGAAAAACATTTGCATCTGTTTCCATGCGTAGTTTAGGAAAATACACAAACCACATAGCACAAACTGTAGCATTGTGAAGCCACTCAGCACACAAGGCCCCACTTCATGCAGACATACTGTATATACAGATATCTTTGTTCCTCTACTCATCTTCTGGTATCCCTTCATCCACTGGTGTGATGTCAGGCCCCACTTTTCCTCTGTAAACATTTTTTTGCATCACAATTTTGTCTTTTATCCCTCTGTTCTGAAACAAAGGGATGATTACATCACTGCAGGCGGTGCTGTTAGTTTTTTTTAAAGGAGCTGTGTCTCTGGCTTGGCAATAGCACCAGTTTTATAACTGGAACCGGCTGCTGCTGCTGCTGCTGCTGCTGCTGCTGGGTGGTTTCCACAGAGATTATCAATGGTGAGTCAAAAAGATTACCTCCAGCAAGCAAACTGGTTTGTTATAATTTCTTGACTAGAATATGTTAATACTGCCAGGAAGCAGGAAACAAGAAATTAACCAGCGGATATGCATCAGACGGCCGTGATTGCTGGTTCATTTGGGGAAATCATCTTTATAAGGAATTGAAAAAAAAAGAATAAAAGGGGAAAGTCATGTCTTTATACTTGGCAATCTGAAATACAAAAATAAATGAATCATAAAAAGAGTTTCCTGGGACACATTGTCTCCACGGGAATGAATTCTGCAGCCAAATATTGTGTCTACTTTGGTTTTTACATGGCAGCCGAGACAGTCGTCTCTTTTTTCAGCAGTTCTTTTAGATGTGAGCAAAGTGCTCACTCTCCCGCATCTCCCGAGTAGCTAAAAGGAACCGAACATCCTGGTTATTTGTCTGAATTGGACATATTCAGGAGTAGAATCCAGCTGTGTGCAATTTATGACACTAAAGTCTCTCCTCTAATGACGAGATACTGACATTTATCAAATTAACTTCCGTCAAGTGGCTGTGCAGTTGTGGGAGGATTACGGTAGAAACGCTGTGTTCAAGTTCATTTGACGGCATGTCTGTCCCCTCCGGCTCTGCTGTAACCGAGGCTTCACTTTAATTTCCACAGCTTGCCACTTTTACTCGTCTACCAGCCC
>NW_005187433.1:4133094-4181635 GCF_000239375.1 Pundamilia nyererei | reverse complement strand
GAAGGGTTGCCCTCCACGTTTCTTTTCCTCCCTTTTAATATTCTTCTTTACAATATTACATATACACTGTATACATATTTGACTGTAATGAGAATTGCAGCATTATCCAAGAGACTGGGATGCATCTTATTTATCTCCAGTATCCAGACTTGGCCTATTCAATAAGCTTAGTCCTCCCAAATGCACCCTGCCCTAATAGCGCTCTGTATATGAATCACATTTGGATTGGGGAGCTTTGGGTGGGGGCATGAGACACACCCTTCGACCTTTGATTGCATTCTCCGCTTTGATCAAATAGCTGGGTAAAGAAAAAAGGCTCTGAGTGTTGTAGCGTAACATTAGCATCCTGTGGGGCCGGGTGGAGCTTAAAGGTGTCTGTGTGTGTGTGTGTGTTGAACCAGAAGTGGAGGTATAATGGTAGTTATAGGATGACAGACCTCGTCCCCAGGTCCAATAAAGGCGACAGCAGCCTGTGCAGATTTATAACTGCCTTCCTGAGTGAAAAGCGGGATGGGGGATGGAAAGGCAGCTCACTATCGAGGATATCTTATGCCTCCTTTGAGAGTCCCTCCCTTTCTCTCTTTAATTTCATGGCTCTCAGAGTGCTGTATTGTCTCTACCCCCTGTCTTCATCTTTTTTTAAAATCTCCTTTCTTTTTGTGTAATTTTTAGATCTATTTTTGTCTTAACTGTGGTCTTGTTTTTTTTCCCCTTTGTTTTCTTTACTCTCGCCCCTCCTTTGCAGGGCTTTAGGCAACAAATGTTTCCTTTGTCTGTCAGCCACAGCTCTCTTTATTACTCAGCCAAGCCTTTTAATTCCTTGTATGTGTGAGACTGACTGGGGCAAATAAATGGCTAGCTTGTGTTTATTCTCCGACAGTATGACTAAATGTTGTATACAGTACAATATAGCTGAGACTAATGATGATGTTAGTGATAGTGCAGAAAGAAGAAACACTGAGATGTGTAGCATAAACTAAGCACACCCTCTGTCAAGTGTAAGGTTTTAGCTGTCTATGTAACTAAGTACACCCCATTTTTCAGTGGCTTAGTATTTACCACTTTGAGGAGCAATACCTTTTGGACTTGCTTTAGCTTTTTGGAAAATGGGCTCACATTTGGCTCTAATATACTTTGGTATACAGAGGAGTTTGACTCAATGAGTGCAAGTGCCCAGGTTCTGTGGCTGCAGGGAAAGCCCAAATCAACACCCCTCCAGCACCGTGCATGGCAGAGGGAGATGTTTGTGCTGATATGTTGTGTGTGGTGTACCATACGTCCGGCGCTGCATTATGACCAAACATCTCCACTTCGGTGTCGTCTGTCAAAAGGAAGTTGTTCCAAAAGTCATGTGGTTTGTTCATATGCATGTTTGCAAACCCAAGCAGTGCTGTCATGTTTTTGTTTTTTTCAGAGAGAAGACGCCTTTGCCTCGGCAACCTTTCCAAACCAGCCATACTTGTTCAGTCTTTTTCTAATGTTGCTGTCATGAAGTTTAACATTTAACATGGTAAACAAGGCCTGTACAGTCTGAGATGTAGCTCTTGGGTTTTTGCGGTTTTTCCAGACTGATATGAGTGACCAGAGTTTTTCAAGGCTGTTCGGAGGTATTTTTCATTTTCCAGCCTAAAAATATCAGCGAAAAGCAGGTTTTGTCTTAACACCTACTACTTCCTGCAGTAGGAAAAGCTAGTTTTAGTCTAAATAAGTATTGAGTAAGTTAAACTGCAGGTGCACTTTTTAATCAAAGGATTATTGAATCTTTTAAAATTAGTGACAAATAATAATGACCTTTGCTTCCTGATGCCATTTAGGATTTTCACAGAATTAAAGCTGGATGCATGATCCAAAAACAAAACAAAAAAGAATCCATCATATACACCACACAGGAGCTATATCGACTTAATAGCTGCGAACAGCTCCGATATACAGTATTCTGTTATACAGCACATCACATCAACAGATATATCACATGACACCCTCATACCCCTGCCTGTGATGTTGTTTTGGAAAGGCCGCTGTGTTCCCATGGCAGCCTAGCACCAGTTATTCCCAGTACGATTGTAGTTTTCCACCTGCAGCAGGAAAAAGACCTGTTCCCCTCCCAAACACTGTTTCCATGTAAACATTTTGCAGGAATGTGTGTTCATGTGAGCATGTGTGTGCGTTCCGTTTCTGTGGTTCAAAGCTGAAGTTTGGTTGTTCTGTTGTGCCTAAAGCTCCAGGTAGAAATCAATGGATTGTTTTTTGGCAAAAAATATATAGAAGGCAGTTTGTGTGTGTGTGTGTGTGTGTTTGTGCTCTTTAAGCATCGGTGCTCTCTGTCATATTTTCAGTGTTACTTCTGTCCCGTTGGGGATGATTACAAGAGAGGAGGGGAAAGTGTAGGAGCTCAGAGCAAGAAGATGAGGGTGCTAATCTGTGAGCAGCATTAGGATGAAGAGGGTAGCTGTGGGGGCTGCACAACAAAACAAAACACTAGCTATCAGTTCACAAAAACACAAGACAAAAAAAACCCACAGTGTGAGAGATGCAGCCAAACAGAAAGTGACTCAAGGCAATGTTAGAAGCAGCGTCTTGGCTAAGATCAGGTCAGACGTGGGCAAAGAGAAGTGGTGTTTGAATACCACAGGCTATAGTGTCCCATTAACAGACTTGTAAAAACACAGTCCCTCCCCCAGTGGAAACTGCAGCTCATGCACATAAACACACATGTGCAGATTGCCGTTAAATATGATAAAGTGTTAAGATTGTTCGAAGGTCCAGGAACATTAGAGTAGGCGAGCCTGAGAGTAGGCTAGTAATTGTCTAATAAATCAAATGTGTTAGTAGTTTTTTTTCACTATATTATTAATCTTACACCTTTTTTAAAAGACAATTGCACATTTTCTGGATTGTCTTGGTGTATTTGTAAAAAAAAAAATCCGTTTAAAAAATAGAGCTATTTTGTTTTTGTCAGCACTTTTTAAAAAAACTCTTCATGTTGTATTTAGCGGTAAGTCGAACAAAATTCAACTGCGGATACAAATTTTAAATTCCGTGTGGGTGACACATGCTGAAGGTGAGACACGAATGAAAGACACAGTGAGAAAGTAACATCACATTTACAAGGATACAAATGAACATGATATATACATAGGAAAATTAAAAGAATTGAGATTCATGACATGTTTCATCTATATATATTTTTAAACGTATAGATGTTAAATAACTTGAGTAGTTTCTTACTCATTATTGTATCTTATATAAAAAAAGAGCGATCGTGCCCTCCTAGCAAATTAAAGTATTTATCTAAGAGGCTCTGCAGCAAATATCACCTCTATACCTCCTGTCTTTGACTGACTTTAAGCACAGTGCTGTACTTACAATGGTCGCAGGACATTTTAAGATTGATGCTCACACTGAACTTGGAAAATCTCGATTTAAATTCATCGGTGCCTGTAAATGGAACGAGCTACAAAAAAACATGAAGCGGCATTCTCTGATTTCACTTCTCATTTTAAAAGGTTGAATCTGTTCATCAGCAACTGCTCTATCACATGTTTTTCTTCATTTGTAATTTGAGACTGTATGTATACTTTTGACCTTTTTGTGGATTAAAAGAAAAACAACTCAAAACAAATTTAAACCTGTGCACCAATTCTTGATTTTTTTTTAAATCCTTAAAGACGTATGCTGGCCTTCTGTCTAGTCAGAGTCAGAGTTACAGTGAGTCATACGCTTCCATATAGCTTTATTTGATCTAAATTGTACATTTTATTGTTTATGACCGTGGTCTGTGTCTGTGCTCCTTTTCTAACCAGGAAGTGGTTTGTAGCCTGAAAGTTTTGTTTGGATGCTCAGCTGCCCTCAGGGCTGTGTGTGGGTGCTAAAGGCATTCACATGAACAGACACACTCTGCATGCTTCTAGTAAACGCATTAACCCAAAATGAGGTATCAAAAACAGAAAACTCTCACAGTTCTGCAAGTGTTCTGCAAGAACCAGCTGGAAGAATGATTTTGTGTAAATGTCAGCTTGTGATGTTAGGCCTCCTAACATGAATCAACAGAGGTGGGGCTAGAAAAAACACAGAAGAAGTCACAGCAGGATGGTACTCACTCATTTCCCACTCGGTGTTTTCATATCCGCACCCTGTATTTTTAGACAAACAATGAATCAGTTCTAAAAACATGCTTTTATGAAGGTTTTTACTGTGCAAAGCTGTCTGAAAAGATAAAGGACTCTAACGAGTTGTCGTAATTGTGAACAGCGCAGCATTTTTAGCTGGAGTCCGTGGAAGTTAAGAAATACAGTATTTCCAACAAGATACATGCAAGTGCTGCAAAAATAACAGCCACAGTGTATTTAAAAGCTGTATGTGAATGAAAAATGCTTATTACTCTACTAGGTTTGGGTTTCTGAAGGATTTGGCATTTGGGGGCGAAGAAACTATTTTCACCAGACACAAACACAAAACCTTTATGTTGGTCTTTGCCTGGCTCAGTGCCACTGGACAAAGCAGGCCCAGTGGGCAGTGCTAACCCACAAGCAGCAGCGAGTACTTGGAGCAAATGGTGGGTGGGCTGAAGGTCATACGGGCTATGGACACACTGCCATTGTTCACTGCCCTGTGTGCTGGTATACGATTCACAGAATGCTATGAAAAGAGAGAGTAGGTGCATCGGAGATATCAGACAGTAAATACTCGATCAGATGTTAGCTGAACGTGTTTTAAAGCGATATAACTGATATGACTGAAGGATATGTGTGCATGTTTGTGACACTGCACAGTGGAGCAGCATGTTTTTGGTGTGAGTCAGCACTGTGTGAGGAGGCACAGCTAGCTCTGTGAGAAGTGCAGCTCTGTTGAATGTACAGTAGGAGTGGGAGGAGATGAGTAAAAAGCTCTTCTGTGACACTCAGGAGATGCATGATGTCTTCCCTTCAGCTGTTGCACACCACATTCCCCGAAGCGCTGACTGTACCTCTTCATCCTGGAAGAACTTTGATAAATGGAATCTACAACCTGAACTGCGCATGTATTTTCTCACTTAGAGACTTTATAAAATGGGTCAGTTTGTTTGCATCCAACGTTCTGACCTTTGTTTCTTGTTAATTCTGCCTCTCCCACTCCTCTTTGCAAAGGCCAACACTCATGATCACAGGCAAAAGCACTTTGTGGCAGAGGCATTTATTCCTGCAGAGTGATAGCACCCGCTGTAGAAGCAGGTCAAGGGGAGGTTATTAAAATTTCCCTCGAGATGCTGCGCTCGGTGTTCAAATTATTTGCACCTTGACCCAGTTTATAGTTGGCCTTTTCAAGTGTTTTCTCTCCAAGCTTTAGGTTTTTGTGCGAATATATGTGAAGAAAGACGCAGGAGGGGGGAATTCGTTTTGTCTGCCCCACTTTCCAGAATTGCATTAATTAGTGACCCTGCCAGGCACATCTAGCGACCTTTGTCGTGATACTTAAGTACCAAGCAGAACACTTATTTGTAGTGGTATGAATTTAGTGATTAGAAGAGCAAAGAAATGTCTTAAAAAGATGGCTTCAATTGAGTTTAAAGGGAAGAGGCTGTTAACTGTACACTCTACATTTTATTTAACTGTTGTTTCAGCAGTCACAACTGTCAGTGACATGCTTAAGTACAGCAGTCAGTCATCATTTAATCTGCGGTTTATTAGTAATCCAGTAATCAGCCATCTTAAAGTACATTACAAGGAACTGCAGCACAGAAATTAAAAACATCACAAATCACAAAAATCTCAAGAAAATTCAACAACACTAACTTAAAGTTTGAATTTCTCCCATCACAGATGGTCACTTCACCGGGACCCCTCCCACATACGGTTACGACGCAGACCGAGCAGAGGAGCAGCGAAGGCACCACGACATCCTGCCGTACATCGATGACTCGCCGTCGTCATCTCCTCACCTCAGCTCCAAGAGCCGTAGCAGCCGGGACACTCTGTCCTCCGGATCGCTGGAGTCCTCCAAATCGGTCAGTATGACATCTGGGCGTGTCCTGTTGTTGACAAAGCAGACCAAGATGCTCACATCTAATCCAAATGCCAAGCTTTCTCACGTCTCCTCAAGTGATTCAGCAACTTAGCTGCAGACAGAGCAAAAACAAATCTCGCTGGTAAACTGTGCTCATTCTTGCATACATTATTTTTTTCCCATTGCAGAGCAGGAATTGGGCTAATCTATTCTTAGAACAATCCCATTCTGTCTAAAAGTCTTCAATTGAAAAACCATATCTGCTGTTTAAAGGAGATTGATAAGGGACATATCTCCTGCCTCATAGCTCCCGAAGCAGTCATCCAGTGAAGAAACCCATCCGCCTTAAAAGTCAGGGTTTTTTTCGTCTAGTGTATTAGGCAGAATTACCTATCACCTCAATCACCACATCGCTGCCTTCATCCTCTTACGCGACCTCCTTCCTTGTCTGCAGTGAAAACCAGTGATCTGTGATGTCTGCTCTTCAAAGGTTATAAGGGAGAGGATACATGTGTGCGCACACAGACACAGACTCACAACCTGTTTTTCTTGTCATCTGTATTTATTCTATGTTATTTATATATGTTCTATGATGCAGTCCTCAGTGGAAGCAAAGGACTTTGTGTACCAAATGCTAGTATATACCAGATAAACATGTTGTAGCCATAGGTTCAATTACAATAGAGGGGTATCTTGGGAGAATATAATAAGCTAATGCTGCCTCTACCCCCTGTGCCCTTGGAGGAAGTAATTGCATCAGTGGTCATGAAGCTGTATCGGTTACTCTGCCCCTTCAATCTTTGCTCACTGTCTGTACTGGTGAGCAAGCGACTGTCAGACTGATTGATGGCTTGAAAATGTCAATAAACGATGTGCCCCTTGACTGCACCGACCTTTGACCTGTGAGGTTTAACACCCGGTGGTTTTAATTTGCGCGCACATACTTAGCTTGCATTTGGACACATACAATCCTTCTGTTTGTATGGAAAAAAGAAATTCAACACTACATGCTTAGAGCCTGTAGATGCATCGTCTGATGGCTGGATAAATACATTATGCACTGTGGCAAATATCCATCAACAAATTCCCCACAGGCTTACAATCAATGTTCTCAAAATGGAGTTACCATCATCCTTGATTTGCCCTTGAACAATCTGTCTTCAAACGTCACCCCACTCTGCTTTTCTAATTGATGAGTCAGAGTCCAGGTAAGCTCTGATTGGCTCAGGGGGAACTGATGGTTTAGTGACGTCACTGTCATGAGTCATCACTTTCAGTAATTCTGCTGATTTAATTTAAGAGTGCTCTGGGCTCTTGTTCGCTCACAATCTGGCTCTGCCCAGCACTTGAAAGGGAAAAGAGGGTCACTGATCAGAAGTTTGCTGAAAATTCAATAACATCCTTAAACTGTTTTACCAAAAACACTGACCACGTGTGCCATCTGTGTTTCTGCATGATCATAGTGTACTTTATGACATCTACAGAGTGAACCTACAGAGTTCACTCTGCTTAATTTCCCATCAAGTTTGTGGTAATGATGCGTTATTATGTCTGTATTTAATAGGAGAAATTTCAAGAGACTTATGCTGCGGTCACAAAACTGTTTGGAGATTGCAGCATGACCAAAATTACTGTGACCACGTACAATGAACTTGCAATCTTGTTGCTCGAGACCAAGACTGCGACCTTTTGCAGTCAGCTGCCATCTTTAAAGTAGCTTTACTGCTTCATGACGGTGATAAAATGACCAGTCTGTGATTGAATGGGGTCAAACTGGCAACTAACTGTCAATTAACTGTGATAAATCTGCACAAATCATAAATCAGTTTCTGTCTGCATACAAAGAAACGCACATTAACTACTTACATTCAGATTCCAGCCACGACCTCATAGATTTGACTGCAAAATGACACAGGAACTTTCCAACCTTGCTTTTCTATAAAATATTTGGCTGGCGAGTCACCTGATCGCTGAAAATGAGTCGTGCTCACTGGAACAGACTGACTCAGATTGACTGCAATAAGTTAGGGAATAAATGCCAGTCTAAGTCTGATTATTTGTAGACAGGGTGCTTCCCACCAGCTGATCTATGCAGTCATCTTTTCATTGAAAATGAGTCACCCAGAGGTTGTGGGTGATAGACACTCAACCTCTGGATGGCCAATTAGTCTTACGGTTAGTTGCTGACAGGGAAAAAAAATCAGTGCAGTCCCCAGGCAAACCCAGATTTTTCCTAGTTGTAAGGAAGTTTCCATATTTTTACTGTAGTGCGACAGAGCCACGTAGACTTCCAGCTGGATTCATAGTCCTGTGTTTGTTTGCAGAGCCCTCAGGCTACAGTTATCCAGGGAAGCCGTCGGTCATGCACGATAATGATTTGGGTCTTCTTCACAACTGGGGCAAGGCTAAGTGACTGACACCAGCGCAAACATGAACAAGAGTAGCTCCGTTAACCACATGTTTCTATTCAAGTGGCGCGACACAGCGTCAGCACATACGCGTGGGTCTGGTGAGCAATGTGTAGCACCTCCGCAGTATCATGCTGGGGCCTGCTGCCAGATTTAAATTGAAGATGTTGCAGGTAATTGCTTGTGCTTTGACCTCCCCGTGGATCATCCTAGTTCATGAGCCCCTGTATATTAAAACAACTAACTCCTCTCTCTTATGGCCCACACTTAAGGTGTGCAGTAAGCTTTATTTTCTGCTCGATCAGCAGAAATACTCTAAATGAGCAGCATGTGCACCATCAGTGTGTGTCTTATCTGACTGAAGACCTACACCACCTCCACTACATAGCCGATGTGGCGCTAGGAGCCAATCGCGTTAGGCTTTTCAAAAAGCCAGGGATAGCAGAACAGGATGCTACACAGATTAGAAAATGAAAATTGAAAAGGGTTGATAAAATGTGGGGTTGTTGTTATCGCAGTCACTGTTGTCCGTCCCATCTGTGAGTCCACTAAATAAAAAGAAATAAAAAGAAACATGTTGCTAAACAAACCCAGTGTACATCAGAATTCTTAAAAACATGCCAGGCTGAACTCCAGCTAAGTGATGCTGGGGCTGAAGAGGTTTAAGTGTAGATTTAAGTGTCAAATATTATTTTTATTGCTTCTTATGTACACTGCAGGGAGAATATGTTTTCTTTTTTTACTTATTTCATAACCAAACATGCACACAGACACTTCTTTAGTCTTCTGAAATTTTAACTGAAAATGATAAGTATATATCATAAATACACATCTCATCTTACGATGCACTTTTGTTTGTAAAGACAAACATTTACCTCTTTTGACTGTGTTAGTATCTACACATAATATACTTCATTATCGGCTTTCGTGGGAACCTAATGTTCTTACATTCAGTCCAGATACCTAGAAGGCTCTGCGTGATGCATGTTACATGTCTACCACAGAAATGATAAGGTGAGAAACAGTGTAGTATACTGTGCAGTAGAAACTGTGAGTACAAGACAGTTGGATGAAGATCCAATATTTTTTGGAGCAAATGAGAAATCGGGATAATAGCAGAATATTAAATTATAGAAATCCTTGAGTTGCATCTTAGGATCTAGTTTTTGCCTCATTCCAATAATAACTTGTACATCATTAACTAAGATGCTAAGAAATTACAGCAGAGAGTAAAATATTGTATTCAAAACCTGGACATCCATGCATTTTTTTAACATCCAATTACATTGGATTACACGCCCTGGTCTACCCAGCACAATTTTCTTTTTGCTCTCAGTAAATAGATCTACAAAATATTAAATATATTACACAAGGAAGAGCAAAGACTACACATATATCTTCATACCTGTCCAAACGACCGGTTGTTAATAGTTCTGTTTAATCTTTTTTTTTCGTTCATTCAGTCAATTTGCTGATGTAAAATAAACGTGAAGAGTTGAGAACGTGTTTGTAGCAGGCTACTGAATCAAACTGACGACATATAAAAGCATATTGAGCCCGGCAGAAACTATGGTGGTAATGGACTCCTGTGTAATGGAGTCCATAAAAATCCTGGAGCATTTCATAATCTTCTGGCTTGTAACAGTCCCCTGAGATCTGTGTAAGCATCTGCTTATGCAGTGGCCATGGAAACAGGTTTCAGACCCATTTACCCCTTCATTTAAATAAATGCATGTACGCCCACACACATCCAAGTAGTCATGTATGCATGTAAAAGCAGTTCACGCGAGCATCATGCATGGTGCACAGGCAGACATAAACGTTCCTGACAAGCATTTATATAATTTTCAAAATAACTGTATTTAGTAACAAATCAATATAAAGCAAAAACAGCTTTTATGAATATTGTATTTAATACTGTTGTTTTTTTTATGCTGTTTTTTTAATGCTGTTTTTACTGTTAAGGTAGTTACAGGTAAAAACAGCAAGAAAAAATGATTAAAGAAGAGTAATAAAAAGAAGATGTTATTACTTAATGCAATTTTACCTGTTCAGCTGATATTCATCCACTAATTTCCACTAATTATGGTCATCATTCATGCTGCATCCAAATGCGTTTAATGATGATTCAGGGCTGTTTCACTGGTTTAATCCCAAGCTCATGCAGTCACAACTACCAGGAAAAAGGTTTGTGTGTCTCAGTGTAAAGATGTGTAAATAAAAAACCTAATGTATACACACATCTCTGTCTGCATCTGGCTTTGTAAATTATTTTTCTGCATCTTCTCACATGCTTTTGCCTCTCCCATAACACACAAACACACTCATACATACACATATTTATACCGCAGCCGTTTTTTTCTTGTCCTTGGTGACCCTGCCCGTTTGAGTTATTTCAGATTTGGTGGTTAATCAAGGCAACCCGGGGAGTTTATCTTTTATTTTTTCATATCTATGCCCTTCAGCGAGCTTTGACTCAGCTGAAGGGAACGGAGAGGCAACCAGGGATGATTTTCGGAAGGTGTTTAATTTTCCTGGACTCAGGCGCACAGAAGCAGCATGAAAGGTCCTTTACCAAATATATACATATAAATAATAGGATGTTATGTTTTGATGTTGTAACATAGTCACAAAAGAAGCAAAGGGCTTGCAGTGTGAAAATAGTTCCTAAAATATTTTAAATAAGCAAAAGAATAAGTTAGGCTAAGCAAACAGTTGTACGTCACATTGCGTTACTGGGTGTTCTTGAAACGTTATTCTCTGTGTGTTTGTTACAGACCGAGTGTGACCTAGAAAAAGGTTTGGAGATGAGGAAGTGGGTCCTGTCTGGGATCTTGGCCACTGAGGAAACGTATCTCAGTCATCTGGAGGCACTGCTTCTGGTGAGAACACACATCACTTTTAATGTCCTCATAATGTCCCGTATATAATCAATCTACCAACTGCTCAGGAAATATGAGTGTTTACAATGGAAATGATTGGTTTTTGAGTATGAGAGTGAGCGCTTTAGATATACAGAAGCTTTTCAAATGTTTAGTAGATTGTTTAGAAATACTATTTGTCCCTTTGCTGGTCTACTGAAGGGGCAGCTAACATTAACGTCCCCCTAACTTATAGGTGCTTAAACAGTACTCTCACTGGCCACTTTATTAGGTACACCAAGTTAGTGTTACTAGTAGTAGGTTTGCCCTCCAAACTGACTTAATTCTTTGTGGCGAAGACTCAACAAGGAAACATTCTGTTGGTCCATATTGACATGGCAGCATTTGTCAGCTGCTCATCAATCTTCTGTCCACCACATCCCAGAGGTGCTCTATTAGATTGAGATCTGGTGACTGTCGAGGCCATTTGAGTACAGTGAGCTGTCATATTCAAGAAACAAGTGATGATTTGAGCTTTGTGACATGGTGCAGTAAAGCTGCTAGAAATACCAGTAAGAAGATAAACACACTGAGGCATTTAAATACTGCTGAGTAGGTACTAAGCTCTGGTTTAGACTTCTGCAGGGAATCTTTGTGAAGTCTGTGACGTAACCTACTCCAGTGGTTTATGTCTTTGCCGGCATTTATCCTTATGCGTGGCGGATATGTTTTAATTAAGCGTGTGGTTGTGTCCTGGTGTTTTATATGCAGTGCCAGCAAGTACAAACAACGTTGTTTGATTTTTTTTTTTTCTTTCCTGGGTCTCTGCTCTTTGTTGGGGTAAGATTTTTTTCAGGGGCAGAAATATTTGTCCCTCTAGTTTTTCCACTTCTTTGTACATTCCCTCATATCCGTTCCGATAGTATCGTCGATTTCCTTACAGGAATTTTCTGGCATTTGTGGCAATGTGGCAGATTCATCACAGCAGGCATCTGTAGTCCAATTTTGGTGAGCCTGTGTAAATTGTACCCTCAGCTTCCTGTTCTTAGCTCACAGAAGTGGCGCCCGGTGAGGTCTTCTGCTTCTGTAGCCCATCTGCTTCAAAGTTTCAGAACGGCTATTCTGTTACCTTGATTGTAACAAGTAGTCATTTGAGTTACTGTTGCTATTCCTATCAGCTCAAAGCAGTCATTTTCCTCTGACCTTTGACATCAACGAGACATTTTCACACAGAGAACTGCAGCTCTCTTCTTTTGGGCCATTGTCTGTGAACAATAGAGACGGTTGTGTGAGAAAATCTAAGATCAGATCAGCAGATCAGCAGCGTCTGAAGCTCTCACACCAGCTCTTCTGGGACCGACAACCATTCAGCGTCATAAAATCATCTTTCTTCTCTATTCTGGTGCTCTGTTTGGACTTCAGCAGGTCATCCTAAGTGTGTCTACATGCCTAAATGTTTGTTTCAGGCATAAAAGGATTCGAAAAGGTGTGCCTAATACAGTGGTCCGTAATTGTATCCTAACAATACTGTACATGTTACTGGTTATCCCAGATCAGATAAGGCAGGTAAGGTAGCAGTAAAACCTGTAAAGCCTCATTGTTGCTGTTTTAATACTGATGAGTATGACAAAGAAAAATGTACCATACTTGAAACAAAAGACACCTTGGTGTAGAATATGTGATACCAAAGTGTAACCTGTAAAAGTCTTTTACTGTTTACTTTAAATCTGAATGAGTTCATACATTATAGTAGTGCAATATAACAGTCACTTAATCTAGTCATATTTTTTATTTTTTCTATAAGATCATTTAGAATGCTTCTAACATAATAAACACAATAAAGTAAATTTATATCTGCTCTCTTGGTCCTCCTCAGCCCATGAAGCCTCTGAAGGCTGCTGCTACAACATCCCAACCAGTGCTTACCGTGGCCCAGATAGAAACCATCTTCTTCAAAGTGCCTGAGCTCTACGAGATCCACAAAGAGTTCTACGATGGACTTTTGCCTCGTGTCCAGCAGTGGAGCCACCATCAGAGAGTCGGGGACCTCTTCCAGAAACTAGTAAGGCTGGAGCGTAGTTACCTTTAGTGCACCTTTAGAGCTCATAGCCAAAGAGAGAAATGAGTCAAAGGGTGGGGGGTTGTAGGGTGTTTGTTAGAGTGTGTACCCTTGACAGCAGAAATGTCCCTCTGTGTAACTGCTTGACATTACCCCTAATAAAACTTGACAATATGGGCCACCCAAAAAAACTTGACAGCACTGATAAGAACAGCTACAGCTGCATTTCTGACCCCAAACAAACCAACAGGGTTCACTAGGGCTCCATTACTCAGTAATGTTATTTCTTCCATCGGAAGGCTTCCATGAAAAGCTGAATTTCTTAAACCAATAGTAAAAGTAATTAGAATTTTGGAGTAAAGCTCTTATTATCATATTAAATTCCAAACAAACTGATTCTGAATCATCCCCCCCCCCCCACATTTCCGCCTAAACAGCCGTTTTTGTCCTTCCCAGGATGTCAGGGCCAAATCTACACTGGGTCTGTTCAATCATTTTCACAATGGGTCAATTAACCCACAATGAATCATTTGTTAATTCTCTTAGAAATACTGCTCCTTTCCCACTCGTGTCTCCCTCCATTGCTCTGTCTCTCTCTATCCCTCTCCCCCTCTGACTCACTTGTGCTTGGACACACACACACACACACACACACACACACACACACACACACACACACACACACACACACACACTGAGGGAGGTGCAAGCGTCTTTCACAATGCCGCCTTTCTGCCTCAGGCAGCTGAGACCATCACAGCACTGTGTGTTTCACGTCTAGAAGAAGCTGCTATAAATAGGAGCCTCTCTCTCTTTCTCAGAAACACACACACACATACACTCTCTCTCTCTCGCTCTCTCTCTCCCTCCCTCCATCTTATTCTCATTAACTTATCTTGGGAGGCGCCCCTTGTGGCTTGGCTAAGAAATAAGAATTTAATTGGTTTTGTTTTCATGTCAAATAAGCAAACATGAAAATCCAGTCCATCAAATTGTTGTATCCATCCTCCTTGTTCACACTGAACTTCTATCTAATAAAACCGCTTCACGGTCACCTCTAACATTAAAGAAATGACATGGTTCTGATGTTAATTATTGAGCAGAGCGATTGTTAGCTGTGAGATGTGTTTGAAAGGAACGCTGCATGTTAAATCTGGCAGACTGGCATCCTACAAGACACAAAGAGGCACCAGTAGAATAATGACTTCTTCACTGGTTGCCGAGCAAGGTTGAATGAAGGGCAAATTTGACCTCTGGGGCCCCCCAGAGGATTATGTCAATTAAGAACTTCATTTTTGACTATATTAGATTTCATTTGAACTTAAATTGGAAGGTGTAGCTAGTATTTCCATAGACTGGTGCTAGTTTGCCCATATATTTAGAGAGCTTCTTTGTCTGGCTCAGCAATTACGTCACTCGTTTTCATTTTGTGTTTTTTCTTTCTTTCCCCACCTTGACAGTCTGGTGTAGCTACAGTAACTATTGTTACTAACACTGTAACTGTAAATAGACATCTTTAGATTGATGCTCTCATGCTTATACATTTACTACCTCATACACTTCCCTTCTCCAGACTATAGTTAATAAAAGTCAAAAGGTGACCATGCTGAGCCTTGAAGAGGGGGGGAAAGGGAGAAAATGTTGGATGACAGTCTGCATTAGAAAGAGAAGGAGGGACGGGGATTAGTTGAGAGGAGAGGAGGTGATACAGACAAGGACCGGGGGGTAGGGAGGGTTGAGAGGAGGTAGGAGTTGACTAGGCAAGAAGATTTAGGCTGCTGCAACTGTGATAGAGCTGTCTTGCCATGACTCTGAAATCTTTGAGGAGAGACAGGCTTACGAATCGTAAAACATCAGAAGGAAGAAGGCGAGAATCGGAGAGAAAAGAGGAAGTGCCAAAGCATCAGTGACAGGCTATGAGCATGACTGTCAGAGAATAGTGTTTGAAGACTGAAAATAGGGCAGAATCATGCTCATGTTTCTGCTGCTCCCTCACACACAGCAACAAAGTTAAGGCTTTGCACCATGAAGACAGCCAGGCAAACTGATAAACTGTCTCTGAGCATTTCAAGAAGAAACAAAAAAACCCGATGACACATTTTTGCTTTCGGCCATGGTACTGTTGTGACTCTGATAATGTTCGATGCTAAAGCCACCATCATGATCCAGACTGATTATTATTATTATTTTTTTTTAATTTTGGTTGGATTGATGTGAAATTTTGTTCAGCCTTTTAGGAGAAGCTCAGCATGAATTTTAAGAAAAAAAGAAATTCAAGAGTATTTTTTTAAAGTAAACACTTCTTGCTGTGAGACACGGGTGCCTCACAGCAAGAAGGTCCTGCCTGGGCCGTTGGATTTGATTCCTCCCACAATCCAAAGACATGGATGTTTTGGAGTAATTGGCAATCCTAAATTGGCCATAGGTTTGAAACAGATTTCCCTAACATTTGTTACGTGTAGTTATTTACGAGTCCTCACTAAGACAGTATGACAGTGCAATTTAGAAATAAAATTTTATTGTCACAGGAAATTACTTGTTTAAGCTCCACCTTCCAGCCATCAGCTGGCTGTATTGTGTTCCAAACCTGTGCGTCAATAGGGAAGTTGTATAGTGCCCTCTGGTGGGCAAAGAACTGCAACAACGCTCATAACATGATTGAAGGGTGTTTCTCCTGGCAATTTTTAAAATTTTGTTAATTTTTATTTGTTGGTCATTATTAATGCTGATAATGATATATGAGCAAATGGCTATTACCGACCAGTATATCAGCCCCGTTGATAAAAAGTCATAATTGTTATTAATCTTTAGTGAGGAGCATAATTTCTACCCCAAGACTTATTTTGACTTTAATCAATTAGCAATTGCTGAAAAGCAGCGACTTCAAAGACATTAAGTGAAGCCTAGAAAAAATAATGAAGAAAAAAACAGAACAAAAATTGAATCGTTTTACAAATGCATGCACTGTGTGAAAAAGTATAATAACTTCTGTGCCACCATCAAATCAAAATCTCTGGTTCACTTTGGTTCACTGCAAGCCTCAGTTCGCTTTGTGTTTAGATCTGATGAGCAAGTGTTGCCTGCTAACTTGATAAACTGAAATATTGTGGCATATTGGTGGTTTCATTGTGAGCATGTCAGTGTACTGGTGTTGGCACTCAAAGCACTGAGGTAGCACCATAGGACTAGATTCTTTCATTAAACTTAAAACAGAATTAAAGTTTTTTCATTCTGTCTGTTCTTGTATTATTATGTCGACATAGACCACACTGATTTTTTTTAATTTTGTCTTTCTCATATGTGTCAGAAGGCTTAACTAACTGAGGGCAAATTCAGCTTCCTCATAGAATGACCATAGTCTGTCATGAAGCTGTTTTCTTAATGTTGTTTTCCACTGTGGATTACACACATACTGTCACAAAGGGACAAATCCGGAAGTGAAAAATCCAGACACCTAAGCAGTTCTTTTCATCACCCAAAGGCATTTTCTGCTATGATACTGTAGCTGCATTTGGTAAGCCTCAGTGCTGTTGTGTGTGGAAGTGGCTGGCAGACACAGTCAAACTGTCACGCTCTGAATGGCTTCCGCTGTGTCGCAGATTGTGTGGCCCAGGGCAGGACTGGGGATTGCAGGACTATGAAAGCTACTTTACTCCTCACCTTCCTCTTTGCTGTTTCTTTCTGTGCGTGAATGTGAAACACATTTTGAGACAGTTTTGTTGCCTAAAAATGCATCTGTGAGAACCTGATTTAAAAACACAGTTAATAGGGTGCAAATTCCAGTCAGGTGGCACGTAGCATGTTGCCTCAGAGCTGTAAATAGTTTTGGACACACAAAGCGAGATCTGTCACTCTTGAACAAGTGTAAACAATGTTTAGAAAACTTGTGACTGCATTCCTGACGTAATAAGCTCTCACACCCCATGAATTTAAAAAAAAAAGATTTAAAAGGAAGAATAGGCTCAGTTTGAGATGTTTTAGGTTAATAATTGAATTAAGTAAGGATTGTGGAAAAGTGGAAGAACATCTAGGTCAACAAAATACATGAAGCCTCATATATATTTATATTTAAAAAGTAAAAGCAGTCACAAATCACCTGGCCTTGCTCAGAGTCAGGCCTCATGCCGAGGCTTGTAAAGCCTGTATTCTCTTTAAATTAAATGGAGTCTCACTTGTTTGCCATGTAAAACATTGGGATCGTGCAAAATCTTTGACCTTCCCCATATTTCTTTATATTTTGCTTGGAGACTGGAAAATAGGTGCACCAGTTTACTGAAAGGTCCAAACACACATGGAAATAAATGTATGTTTTATGTATACATAGACATTGTCGTTGTTTTTAGGATCGTTTTCATGCTGAAAAATGAAGCTGCTGCCAATCAGACACTTTTCAGTACCATCAAGATTTGATACCTTTTTCATATTTCCATTGATTCATAATTCCATCGATTTTAACAAAATTCCCAACCCCGCTGGCTGAAAAGCAGTCCCAAACCACAACAGACCCTCCGCTGTGTTTTACAGATGGCTGTGAACACTCATTGTTTTACCTCTATCATGACAAAATGATGATGATTTGAAGCAAAAATGTAAAATTTGGATTCATCACTTCTGTCACCATCGAGTTTTGCTCCATTTCTTTTGTAATTTGAGGTAGCTCAGCCTTTTCTCTCTGTTTTCTTCGTTAAGAATGATTTCTTGAAAGTCACTCTTGCACTGATGCTGATGAGGCTTTGGCAAATATTAGATGGGTGAACTGAAGGGCTATATGCATCTCTCAGGTCCTGTGACAGGACTCTGTCAGGCTTGCCACTTCTTCTGTCCTCTGCTTGTTCAGTTTCCTCAGATATGTGTGTCACTCTGCACACCATGCGAATGCTGACTTTTTAGGTCTTTGGGAATCAACTTGTTAGTGCTAAAATACCATTTCATGCCTGCCATCATGTGTTTTTTTTAGATTTTGTAGAAATTATGTGTTTTGGCGACAGGCTGCTAGATATTTGTGGATAGTTGAGTTGGTGGTGTCTTTTTATGCTTGATTAGTGGTCACCCCCCCCCAAAAAAAAAACCAAACAAAAACAAAACAAAAACAAAACTTCCTCTAAAAATGGTCAGTTACAAGGATTGAAGTGAAAATGAGTGAAAACACGGCCAATGTCCAAAGAAAAGACTTTTGGAAAGCCTGAGGAACTTTCAAAATAGAAAAATCTGGTTCTTTGGAGGCAAAATATAGAGAAATTAAGGGTATCTTGACAGTTTTGCACAGTACTGTGCATTAAAAACATAATTTTTTTTTGTAAAATTAAAGAGAACAAAAACTACTATTAGCCACATCATTATACACCTGATACTGGAGACATCATCTGGTCAGCCAAAACTAAAAGATGTAATCACAGAAACTGTAATTGTGTTCATGTTTTTATCTTTTTCTGAGCCCTTTTTCAGACGGGCTCAGACCAGGTAATCAAATCTGGTGTGACTGGTGACACACGAACAAACTTGTGGTGCACGGAGCCATTTGAAGTTCTAGAGGAAGTGAATTAGACTTTAATAAAATCTGAAAACGAGTGTGAGATTGAAAGCCTTGGAGACAGTCCATAGATTGTTGATGTGATGTGCCTCAGCTGTGATCATGTAAATATGACTTGTGTCTGTTCTTCACCTTCTTTACTTTCAGATGAAGTTCTTAAAACACTATTGTCTTTTTTTTTTTTTTCACAATCTTACTAAAAATCAAATGGCTTTTTCTTCAAGTGTAATCCCAAAAAGTACTATATTATGATTGCAAGTGATGCAAATGATGTGTAGTCTAAACCAAACGTCTGAAGCTTCACACAGGCTATAAAGGTCTCAAGTGCAACAAAGTGCTAGGTGTTTCATGTTTTAAATGCATTCATTTCTGCTCAGTGCACTCAGGTAAGACATGCTTACGTACATGCTAATCATTTTCGAGGTGTGTGAGAGTCTGCGTCACTCTCGAGGCACAAATCTCCACTGTACTCCGTCCGCATCCATCGGCTTTTGTTCTGGAGAATTGATTGTCCTTTTGTTCGCGGCAGAGATGGATTGCAGCGCTGGCAGGCAACGTTCGATGGAGTTTTATTCAGTCACACAGCTCACTAAATGTGCTTTCATAGCCTCTGTTACACCAATCATTAATTACTCACCCAAGCTCAGTGCGGGGCTCGCTGGTTGCTATGGCAATGTGCCGCAGAGACCACCATGGTTACACGCTGTAGCTGTGATCTGTCTCTCGCCGGTTGTTTTGTTCAGTTGTCTGCCGCTCATGTACAGTCCCTGGGACACACAGCTGAACAGACTCTGTGTTACAGTTCAAATGCACTTTGTACACATTTGTCCAGTGTTTCGGACATCTGTGCTGCAATTTTAGAATTTCTTTTCCCACTTACTCATTACTTAACCTGTGGGCATTACAATAGCAGTGCAGACAAGTATAACTGCACTGTCTGGAAGGCACTACAGAAGACTTTCGGGTAATTTTGTGTGTCTGAATTTCTAACTTAAAGTCTGAAAGCTCAGGAAAGATAGTTTGCCCTTATTTAATCCTCCAACATGGAAGCTTTTTAAAAGTTGTTCAAGCTCACTGTCACTGCATTGCGAAACTGCACTGTATATAAGTTTAAGTATGTCTGATCTGCGAATTAAAGTTTTTTTCCTGCTCTCTCTCTCAGGCCAGCCAGTTAGGGGTTTACCGGGCATTTGTGGACAACTATGAGCTGGCTGTGGAGACGGCGGAGAAGTGCTGCCAGGCGAACACGCAGTTTGCTGAAATTTCTGAGGTAAGAAAGCGAGTAAAAAGAACAGTTAAGTCACTTGATTCCTATTTACCAGCAAACTGAGGGTCACAGCTTGTGCTTTTTTTCCTCTTGATGTGCTACGCAATGCTTTACAAGGATCATAAAGCTCTATAAAAATGTTCTCCTTTTAAGAAGTCTTCTCCTTTTGCACTTCAGAATAGTATGAAAGCTTGGAAGCACTGAAAAGGCAGTCAAAATGTCGGGCTAGTATCTCCAGATTTGAACTTACTCAACCTGCTGTGAAAATAACTTGAAATTGAGAAAATATGAAGAAATTTGGGTTAAGGCAAAATTTTGGAATAATAACATTCAGCAACATCACATGATTTATTTTTGTTAGGTTAACCTTTTTATTTTATGCAACTAATGTGGTGTTATAACAGCATCTGATGATGAAAAACATTACCTCACTAATCCAATCACAGACCAAAGTGATAAAATTAACTGAACGCAGTATGAATTGATGCTGCATCGCATTTTTGTTGTCATGACTCGAGCCACAGAGCAGTTTGTGATGGTAAAGCTCTGCTGGGGTTGGGGTAATTACTATTATTTCTACATGATGTTAACATAAACTTTCCTTAGCTCTGTACCTATTTATACAAGAAGAGCAAAAATGCACCTAGCTGCTTGTGCAGCTGGAGACAACGCAGAATGAAAATGATGACTAACCGTCAGCTGTGTTCAATTAGTGTGTTCAGTCAATGAACATTGCCTAAGAGGTATTGTAGTTTAGTCACTGCTTAACATTTTTGTCCCCGATTAAATGCACTTGCAAAACACACTGCCATCGTTCACCCAAACAGCTTTTATAATTCCCTTGCATTTAAATTTTAATGCTCTGCTGAATATTTCTGTGCAAATGCAGCCAGAGGCAAGATGTGATGTGTGCCCATGCGTTTAATATTGTTTGAGGATAGCGGATGGTGTTTTCTGCAGTTTTCTTTGGTGAAGGCCTCTATTTGGCTTCATCTGCAATTAGAGCACCTGTAAAATAGGAGCTCTCCTGCACAGGGTGTAGAAACTGTCTCATAAATTGGAGTATTTTTATCTAAACTTGAGTTTCCAAACGCTTCATGGGCTGAGAAGATATTATACTCTGGCCTCAAATCTAGCTTTGAAAGCTGATATAAAATCCGGTTTAAACTTCGTCTCCCAGTAGAGTGTTGTACTGAGGCCGTCCAACATAGATAGGAAATGTGCAAGCTCCAGCAACATCGCAGCTCTCGTCATACATTTTGGGATATTTCTGTTTGAACGGCAGCCAAGGATTTAGATTTTTTGAGGGGGATTTGAGGAGAAGTGTTTTTTAAACTGCTATGTATGAATTAAACAGAAAAAAAATATTGATCCTAAATAATGATCTTTTATTATGTGGAAGAAAACTGCAGTTGTGAGTTAAACTAGTTCTCATGCCATTTCTTTCTCTTTTTTGTCAAGCATGCGTTAGTTTCTGCCACACCATCAGCACATGTCTGTGTTTTCTGAGGACCAGTAGTCAAGAGTGGAGGCTGGTATCTACATGCATATGGGGAGTTCATCATCGAGGGTTGTTAATGGCCTTAGTAATGATGCATGACTCAAAGCCATCTGAGCAAGATGGTGGGGGGAAAATCTGCTGAATATTGCGTAATTAATTTGGAAGTGGATGACCTTAAAGCTAAAGAATGAAAAGATAGTAACTTCATCGTGTTTTGTCACTGAAGAGACTTTTAAAGGTCTTTTTATACATTTTTAAGCCACTGTTTGCACCTTTGTTTTGTACCCAAACAGAACCTGAAGGTGAGGAGCCCCAAGGACTGTAAGGAGACAGGCAAGAACTCACTAGAAGGTCAGCTATCTCGTGCCACACTTTACACCCCTTCTGTGTAAACATTTTTATTGTCTATATGTTGCAAATGGGCTCAGTAAAAAATCTGTCTGTTATCTGCTCTTTTTTCGTTTATAGCTTTGCTTTATAAACCAGTGGACAGAGTGACGCGCAGCACTTTGGTACTTCATGTAAGTAATAGAGAACGTGCAGGCCCAGCGATGCTCATTAATAACTGTGTTCTTCTGTATTTTGGGAATTGTGATGTTTTCTCACAAATTAAACCATGAAAGAATGCGTTGGGTGATCAAAGAACAGCCTGTGTTTCATTTGCCATTGGTTAGCATAATTGCTTATAATTTATTTTATTTTTTTTAAAAACCTGACAGCCCGTCTTTTTTTTTTTTCAGCTGTTTTATTGTACTGAACGGTTCTATGGGTCTATAGTTTATTGAATCTGTGAAATCTTATTGTAGAAACATTGAGCCATAAAGCTGTGTGACTCATCCATACATTTCCTGGACTGTGGTGTTTTTTGATAAAGAGTATGGCTGGACTGTGTGTGTAACACTTAAAAGGAAAAGAGGATTATAGTTAACTCGTAATAAGTAAGATTTGCTATACTGTAACTTTATAAGTTGAAAATATGCTTCTGCATCTCAATGTTTCTCCTTGTACTGCTAGGACTTGCTCAAACACACACCCATCAGCCACCCGGACCACCCCCTTCTGCAGGACGCCTTGCGGATCTCCCAGAACTTTCTGTCTAGCATCAATGAGGAGACGACGTCCCGTCGCCAGACTTTCAAGAAAGGAGAGGTGAGTGTTACAGAGGTTTAAAAGTCACGCTGAGGTCTGAGCTGATGTCATTCTTTGGTCCAATTATTGCCTTGATCAGCTCATAGGAGGTGTGGTATATTCTGTTGTCTCGAAATTGTAACTATGACTTTAATAAACTGTAACATTAAGGACACATCTTTGACTTGAATCTGTTTAAATGAAATGAAATTACGTTAAATTAAATCAAAACCCTCTAAATGACCTTGAAGTTGCTACCATAGGGGTCTACCAGATGCACCAATCTGCAGCCTAAAGCAGAGCCCATGTCCTTATATGGTCATACCAGGGTTGTCTAGTTGAGAGCAATTCCCCTAACGCTAACACACTTCACAGCCGCCCCCACCCCCGCCCCGCTGTCTCTCTCATCCCTGGAGATGGCTTGATGCACATGAGTGGATGCCTCTTGATTGATAGCTTGCGTGACAGTGCCGTACATAATGCCTTGTAGTGAGCAACCAGTCCGCTCTGACTGGCAGATTCCAAGTTAATTATTCATAAATTGAGAGTGGGAGGGAGCGAGCAAAAAGGCTCCTCCCTCACTCACCGGGAGGTCATTACCGCACCCTTTCCTCACACGCACGCACACACACAGCTTCATATGCTTTCTCATTCTCCTGGTCTTGTTTG
This sequence comes from Pundamilia nyererei, assembly GCF_000239375.1. Classification (NCBI taxonomy): domain Eukaryota; kingdom Metazoa; phylum Chordata; class Actinopteri; order Cichliformes; family Cichlidae; genus Pundamilia; species Pundamilia nyererei. The sequence continues at coordinate 4,158,230 of NW_005187433.1, read as the reverse complement.
CTTTTGAACATACATACACACGTGCCCATCTGTCCCTCCAGGCGCCCATTTCCATCTCCACGCCGCCATACCACAATCATGAAATTTTTATCATGGATTCATGAAAGCAGCACAATCAATGAGGCTCATTATATTGTGCCTGGCTATGGATGGAGCATGCGACAGACTTGATTAGATTTTTTTCAGTTCCTTGTTGAATTTACAGACTCCAGTCTGTACATACATGTCACAGTGTTGATGTGAGTGGTTTACATTTAAGTTTATTTCAGTTCAGCAGTCGTAATGTTTTTCCTTTCTTCTGCTGTTATGCCATAATGAGAGGACGCGAGAACAAAAGGAAACAGGTCAGAGTGCTCAATTATGATCTGACCTGAAATCTGCTTGTGAGCAGTCTGTGTTTTTAGTCACTGGACTGGAGGCATGCAGGAGCATAGCAAAACAGGTGCCCCCCCAGAGGTCCTGGCCTGGCCACATGAGTGGGGGGCGACACAAACACAAACTGCTTAATTAAAATGCAAACGATGTCGCTCACTCGGCTCTGTTTTCCTTGGGGGGGAAAATGCTCCTGATGTGAGTGGAGCTAAATGTACACAGTCATCTAGACCCTTCAGCCTGTTAATAAACAAACGTGTCCCGAATTTTTTGTACAAGATAAAAAACCACACACACACACATGCACACACAGACGCAGTGTGGCCCTCTAAGCATTTACTCTAAATATAAACACAGACCTTTTGTAAACTCACGTCAGTGCTTGCGCGCTGTCAGCGAGGCACCTCCAGGAGATGGTCAATATTTAATCGGCGTCCTCTGCGTCGGCGTGCTCCGCCCGATGTCGCTCTCTTTCCACACTTACGCTGCTGATGTTCTGCTCAGTTTTTACAAGGAAAAAAGAGAGACGCGTTTCTCCGAAGATTCATGCTGTAAAAAATGTCATCTGATGTGCGCAGACAGCTGGTTTGTTAAAGATGTCTTTTTTTTTTCTTTCCTAGTTGCAGAGCAAAGAAGCTCGATAAAACAAATGAGCTCGTCTTCCCATATTCTCATTTCTGCCTGCATCCACATGGTGGCTGTGAAATAGTGCATTTATGCATCTGCATTAAATCTACGTAATAGATGCACAAACCGGTCTGAAACCCTGCGCTTTAATATACATCATAAACTAATGTGCACCTCCTAGAAATGTAGCTACACATTACATCGAAGCAGTCACCAAACAGCTCTACGAATATTCAGTGCAAGAATCTAAGTTAAGCCTTTTTTTCATGACTTTTTAGATATTTTATTGTTGTTTTTTTAGTAGCAGAAAGAGGCCACATCTACATATCTTTTGTCCCATAACCGTCGGGTACATGGTGTTTGAAGCGTCAGCTTTAACGATCATGTAAAGAGCAGATAATGCTATGCTGTGCTCGTAATGTTAATATGCATGCTTACAGTACAGATTCATATTTTTTAGCGCTGGTTCCCTCTGATGTGTCAAATCCTCAAACTGCTGCGCAACACTCTAAAAATAAACTGACTTGACAGCATGTAAGCTGGCACATGTATGACATAGACAGAGCTTTTTGATTGGTTGTTTCTTTTCTAGATAGGAAGTATCCTCCGGGGGTAATGTTACATGTGGAGCAACTTCACAGAACATCTGAATCCCCATGCAAACGCATGGAGACTGAGAGATGTGTACACTGCTCAACAGTGGCTGGGACAGTATAATCCTGATTAGGCAAATAGACCTGGACAGAAGAGAAGAAGGCATAATGAGTTTTTCTTTGTTTTTTTAGGGATCCTCTTGTTGTGGTTGAACTGACAGATGTAGATGACAGTTTCCAGTAGAGATGGCTGTCAGACAGACAGTAAGCAGTTCATCCGGAAGCTATCTATCACAGCACTTGGTCGTGATCACAACCTTGATTGTGTAGCTCGTGATGAATAATTATATCCTTCAGTGGGAATTAGTTTTCTATTAGATTGTTATTTCAGGGATCAGAATGTGATCGTAATGTGCTGTGGTATAGGCAGCGAGTGCGTGCCTCGACAACAGATCACTGCAGTGGAGCTGCTGTGGTGATATGTCACTTGGTTCGCCGTCTATCTACAGCTAGAAACTGCTGCATGACATCTGTTCTGTCGAGAGCTACTACGTCTCTCTCTGGCTTCTTCTCTCCTTTCCTTCCTCTCTCCCTCTCTCAGACCTTTCCTTTTTATTGGGTCAGAGAGCCCCCCCCCCACCCCATCACTGACACTTTTCTTTTAAAATCATGCCCCATTATCTCTTTCCCTCTCTGTCTTGGTCATCCTCCTTTGATTCTCTCGGGCTTAAACACTGAGTGACACAGCATGATTCTCCACCTTGTTAGCAGATGTCCAGTGAGAATTTGTAAGCACATAAACTTCTCTTTCATTAGCGTCATGTCCACTTCAGTGTTTTCAGGCGGTGACAGTAACTGTGTATTTGTGATGGAGAGGGGAAAGGAGAAAAACTGCACAAAGATGAAGACGAGGCATTTCGTTGGTTCTGGAAAGTGTGATGTCATGTTTCAGGGTTTTCCTGTTAGACTGACAGGATTTGGGAAGTCAAGTGCTGGTGTGAAATTGGGGTCTGCGGTCATTACATGAAGAAAAATATGGTTTGGTTGCAGTGGAAGATGTAAAAGGAGCATTAAAGCCTCATTCTTTGGTTGGACAGTTTTTCTGGTAATTAGCCAAAGGAAACCCATACAATCCAATAAAGCGTGTGAAAAATTGAAACTTTACTAGTTAAATTTGAACAGATTTAAAAAAAGTATTTAAAGCAATTCAGTAGAAATGATCACGTGTACAGTCAATCAGAAGAATAAAAGTGGTGTCACAAATGAGTGAAAGGGATTTTGTTGTCTTTTTCCAAATTGTATCTCCTTTTTACAGTGAACCACTTGGATCTAATCTCTAACCACAAGTAAAACAAAGGTTATGACCATTTAAAAGCAGATTGTTTCCTTCTGAGCTGTGGTTTGAGCTTCATTTGCTCTCTGTTTTTGTTTTAATGCCCAGTCTCGCGTCTCCTTCTTAGCAAAGGGCATCACTGCCCTCTTTTGGCAAATGATGATATTACACATCTCATTATATAGTCTGACATCAGTGATCAGAGCTCTGGTCACTGATGTCACAAACATCACTCTTCCTCCTCTCGTTTCCTCCCTCACTCATCCTTTCCTGTGTGATCCCATGGTTCGTGATGATGATGCCAGATCAAGCATTTGAAAATAAATTTTTTTAATGTCTTTTGGGCGATGGGGAAAGTAATGATTGCACACAATGAGCTAATGAGGTTTTTGTCATTTTTGATGCTGTAAAGCTAAACTCCTCTCTCCCTTCCCTCCTTCACCGTCCTTTCCTTCTAGTGTCTTCTTTCACACACTTGTGGAAGAGAAGTAGGAATTTGGGAGAATGGAAGGAGCGATAATGCTTTTAGATGCGGCACCTAAGAAAAGGTTCTGCAAACTGATTGTGACCTTTCCAGACAATTTCACACATTTATTACTGTGACTCTTAAAATGGTCTGAGCTCCCTAAAATGCCGCCGCCTCCTTTACCCCCAGACTGCCAGCAATTCAGTTTGGATGCACATTTCTCCAAGTGACTCTGTTTTTTCTTTTTGTTTGTTTTTTGTGAGCTGTTTAGTTATCAGCATAAAAGTGTTGTCTTTTTTACTGACCCCCTGAGTGTTGTCTTTTGTTGCCATAGAACCGCCAGCTGCTGAAGGACAGTTTCATGGTGGAGCTGGTGGAGGGAGCCAGGAAGCTTCGGCACGTCTTCCTCTTCACCGATCTGCTGCTCTGCGCCAAGCTGAAGAAACAGATTGGAGGGTAAGAAGAATCTGCTTATTTTTCTCAGTCTCAGGGATGAGATACACTGACATGCATCCAGCAGATTAGCAGCAATGCTGGCGAACAAGTCTAAAATTAGTAATGACAGTTAAGATCTATGTTAGAACAGGACCTAAGCTTCACAACAACAACCAGAGTTATTGACACAGATTTAATAATCTCTATTATTTGAAATATTTTCCCAAAAGACCCTCTTGATATTTTTTTTTGTTTTACAGATAATAAGTACTTTTCTTCATTTATCCCTGGCTCATCGTCTTTCATGTACCCCTTTTTTTTACTTTCTTTTAACCAACACTCTCCTTTTAATTTCCCGTCCTTCTCCTGCTGCAGTAAAAACCAGCAGTACGACTGTAAGTGGTACATCCCCCTGAGCGAAATGACCTTCCAGGGCCCCGAGGAGGCTGAGCCACTTACCATCCCTCAAGTCCCCGATGAAGAGCTGGACGCCATGAAGGTCAAGATCTCACACCTCCGCAGCGAGATTCAGAGAGAGAAGGTATCGTAGATGTGCTCTAATCCAGATTTCTGCATGCAGATATTCAGAAGTAGACGCTTCTTCGAGTTGGATATGTGCAGTAGTTTCACCTATATCTGTTTGGAAACTTAAACAAGATTATTTCTTTTTTGTTTTTTTTGTATTTCAAGCAGTCCAAATGTAGCAGTTACTCACAGTTGAATAGGTTTTTCACGCTCTTCCGAATAAAGTCAAATATTTTCACCACCAGAGAGCAAACAAGGGTTCAAAGGTCATTGATCGCCTCCGGAAGAAGCTGTCTGAACAGGAGTCTTTGCTCCTGTTAACATCCCCAAGCATACCCCTCAGATTCTACAACAAGAATGGAAAGGTAATGATGCTTTCTATCCTAAACTACCTCTGCTTTTATTTTATCAACAGCTCTTTCCCATCAGCTTCCCCTCACTGCTCCTTCTCCTCATTTTAATTGTTGTTTTTAAAGTTATTTTTATAAATTTTTGGGTCGCTAACTTCTGTTGTAACTGCATACTTTCTTTTTATGAGTGTGTATCAATTTCTGCATGACACCTTGTACAATTATGCTGGCTCAACGTCATATAGACATATAGACAGTGAATGCATTAAACAGTAACCGTGAGACTTGGTCACTGCTGTGAGAGTTCGATAAACTTAAAGGATGAACATGAACGTGCATTGAGCTATCGTGTTGGTCTTCCTGTTATTTTGTGACCATCTGTTTTTCTCAAACGCCTCTCATGTGTTTATTTTTCAGAGCTACAGTTTCCTGATTTCATCCGACTATGAACGTGCAGAGTGGAAGGAGATAATCAAGGAGCAGCAGAAGAAGTGTAAGTGTCAGTCAGGCTGGACCGGCTCAGTCATCTGAAGTGCAAGATACTAAAATTTGGGCATGTTTATGTAAATACTACCAATCGATTGAGGCTAAGAAACCAATATTTTTTTGCATATCTGTACGGCACGTGGTGTTTTTTTTTAAAGTACAGTGTGATTTAAAATTGAAATATACTGTCTCCCCTCAAGGTTTTAAAACAGTTTCCCTGACGTCCATGGAGCTGCAGATGTTGACCAGCTCTTGTATAAAACTACAAACTGTCCACCACATTCCACTTAGTATTAACAAAGAAGGTAGAGTGACTGTTTTTATTTTGTCCAACATAATTTTGTGTTTTTTACAGACTTCTTTTAAGTTAAAGATATTCATGAGTGCTTATGAGGCAGTTTTATTTACAGCCTTGGTTTGTCTGTGCTTTTATTGGAAACCTTGAGCTTCCCCATAATGTCCCCAGGAATGAAGTAATCATTAATAACTGGGAAAATTGAGGATTGGTTTTAAACCCAGATGTTTAATACAGAGCACGTCTGTTAAACCTCTTCCTTCCTTTTCTCACTCTGTTCCAAAACATGCAGAGATCGGCATGCTTTTCTAGTGCCTCCTAACTTTTTATTACTGTCTGCTCACTGACCGTTTTTCCAGAGGATGAATCCTCCGGTCTCTACGGGTTCCTGAATGTAATCATCCACTCTGCCTCCGGCCTCAAACAGAGCTTAAGTGAGTCACTGACCTTCACCCACGCAACCTTTCAGTTCAATTCAATTTTAATTTGTTCATAAGCAGCGGAAACAGTGTTATTTTTGTTTAAACTTTCAATCGTGAGTGTGTAATTGGATCCACGGGCTGAAATTCGTAGACATTTGATTTGATTTATTTTCCTAGGGTAGCATCAAACATTCAGCCCATTCTTTTACTAATGTAATACATTCACAAAGACGACGTGATTTGCCATATAAATGTAAATTGTATTAAATTGTTTCCTCCCTGCCAGATCTCTACTGCACATTGGAGGTGGACTCCTTTGGGTTCTTTTCAAATAAAGCCAAGACGAGAGTGTATCGATACACCAGTGAACCCAAATGGAATGAGGTAAGAGATAAAGCGTGTGCAATTCAACATACACATACCTTCAAAGCTGGATTTGATGAAGTAGACATGTAGTTGTTTCTGTGACATTATAAAGAGATTGCTCACCCACATGTACCAGCTGGTGCCTGCATTGAATCCTCAGTTGCACAAATCTCTCCATCCTCTCCGTCATATCAGTGCAACTCAGGAACACATACCTGCACACATTTCCGTCTTAGCATAGTTCATGTAGCTGACATCTGGTCTTTTAATCATTTAGGCATCCATCTCCGAGCAGTTAAAAGATGTCTAAACAAATCCAAAGCATCCAGAGCTTCAGCAAGAATATACAAAACACACATATACATACTCCATATATACATGGAAGCAAGCACACGTGCACAAACAAGAATGCATTAATGGCATAGCTGGGTGAAGCAAGAAAAGCTCTGAGACATAATCACAGGATTAGTTCATGTGTGACAGGGTGTGCTCCATAGTGGACCCAATGACTCTTTGAGGATTTTGCCCAGCAAAGTGGAAATAATATTAACTAATGAAGAGCTGCTGGTGATGACTCACATCTGGTCAAAAGCTAAGTGAACCAACGTAGTGTGGGCCTCAAAAAATATGTGCAAAACATATGCAGTACTTTCTCTTACATAATTACAGGAAGTGATGGTCAGCTGCGTTTTGTCGTTGGTCGTATTGAAATGCAATGCCATGGTGATGTCTCTGAAGTTATCATGGCTCTTTTGCATGATCTTTATCTGCAGACATCACTGTATTCAAATATTTCCCGCCCTTTGCTTTTATTTATTCTTTCCTCAATAGCTTTTTTTCTGTCTCTCTTTGTTCACTGAAGGAGTTTGAAATCGAGCTGGAGGGCTCTCAGACCCTGAGGCTGCTCTGCTACGAAAAGAGCTACAACAAGACCAAGCAGAACAAAGAGGATGGAGACGGTACAGACCGCATCATGGGGAAAGGACAGATCCCGGTATGACATGACGTCACCCTTTTCTCAGCCGTGACCACCATGACTCATTGCTGATAAGCATTTATGCCACAATAGGTGCCGCATACCATATGATCAGTGAAGCTTGTTAGAGGAATATGTGATGGATAGGTAGAGGCTGGCTAAATGAAGATGGGTTTCAGTGAAGTTGTCTGCACTTGCAGGTGACTGTAATTAAAAAAGAAAAAGAAAAAGTGGAGTGACTTTGTAGCGGTTTAATAAAAGCTGTAAAAAGCTGTACGTGCTCACTGCTTCCTGCCAGGCTTAGCCGTTTCAAATATTTATCACCACCCTGAGTAATGGGTACTGAGTAGCAGCAAAGTCGTCCTCCACAGAGGAAGTAAATATGAAATCAGTACCATAAAGTATTCTCTCCATAATAATGCCAGACCCATAAAATTGCCATTATGCTGAACCCATCTGACTGACCATAGTTTGATGGCAGATTTAGGTAGTCAGGAATTTAATCACGAAGGCAACCCCACCCCACCGGATACTGCAAAGTGTCACCTAGAAGATTAACAGAGACAAAGGCAAAGATAAAAAACGTGAAAAACAGGAGTTGCTTCTTTCATCCATTGCTACCAAAAACAATCCCTTTTTCTACTCCTTCGTCAGCTTCAGTGTGCGTCTGTGTGTGCACGAGCATGATTGGACATTGCTGTAAGCTTTTTTTGCTCTGTTTACCACAAACACTCACACACACTAACCTTCATGTATATAGCAGCTCATTTGCTCTGGAGTAAAAAAAAAAACCCCCACAAAATAATAGCTGTAACCTTTTAAATGATTGTTACAAATACACTGGTGCAACATTGCGTACATGTTGTTTCATGCCGTATGCACACACACGCATTGCGGAGGACAGCTGTATTTATTCTGAGAATTCTGCATCCATGCTGGCTGGAAAAAGCTATCTACACTAGGATAAGTTTCCAAACTGTGACTTACAGTCACATGCTCCACCTAGTGGCTCCTCCAAGCCTCAGACACGATCCTATTTTGACAGATGATGTCATTTTAAAAGGAAAAAACTCACAGAGCTGTTGGAAGGTTACTCAGCAGGATTTTCACAAATCCAAGGCAATGTTGCTGCTGTGTTCAGCAAAAGTCACGGTGGCTTATTGAATCTACATTTTACTCTGCAGCTTTTTTGAGTGTTTGATCAGTCAGGTGCATGCTGAGATTAAAAAAATGACTGTTTAGTTTTCAGACTGGCTGGTATCTAGCATAAGAGGCAAAATAAGAGGCAAAACATGGGTGCTTAAGGATTGACCTGATATATGGGTAATAAGAGTACATATAACATGGATGTATACTTGAGCAGGTCCTTGGTGTGTATTCTAGCTAGTGCAGTTTTTCCTGCATGTTTGTTCTTTATCTTAGAATCAAAGTAAAAAAAATTAAGTTTTCTTTTTCTATGATAATTTCACGTATGCTATACGTGAAATTATCGGTCGGTGACTCAATCCATGGCTTCTCCAGTCTGCAAGTTGACGTATTCTTGGGAAAGATACTAAACCCCGATGCATCCGTCTGAGCGTTAGTGTGAATGTTGTGTGAATGTTAGACCAAGTGCTGAGGCTTATAAAAAGCACGAGTGTGATTGTGTGTGTGACTGGGTTTGCTCAATTAGAGTAGAAAAGCACTACATAAGTACCAGTCCATTTTTGTTTGCTTGTTTTTCCATAATCTTTCCTAAACTTAAGGGTCACTGTAGCTCAGGAGGTAGAGCAGCTCATCTATTAACCGCAATGTTGATGGTGCCATGCCTGGCTGCCCAAGTATCTTTGGGCAAGGTACTGAACCCCAAGTTGCTCTACGATGTGTCCATTGGAGTGTCATTGTGTATGAATGTTAAAAAAGAACTTGTACCAAAAAATGCTTGTATGAATGGGTGAATGAATCAAGCTGTATAAAGTGTTTTTAGTGCTCAAGGAGAGTAGAAAAAAACCAGAATGTAAAAATCACTCAGCCCACTAAAGTTCTAAAGTTTGGTGTCAGTTTGTCACATCATCAGCCTGAATTCCCCCATTTTTACTGCATCATTAGTCCTTTCCCTTTCATTCTACACTATAAACATCCCTCTTGTTTCATACTTTCAATTTTTAAATGTACGCATCCACACCTTGCATTCATGGATTGTGTAAAGTCCTGTCTCCATCTGAATGAGCTGTGACAACTATTGTTTACCCTCGTGTTGCAATGCTGGCTAAATTCTAGCTTTTATCATCGTTCACTTGACCAGATTGTCGAATTATTGGAAAAAAAGCCACTAAAAGTCAGAGACGACAGCATCATGTTTGTGTCTGAAAGCTTTTAGGCCGACGAGGATGCCAGCTCTTATGGCTTTGCTGTTTTTTAGTGGAATGTAATTCTTTATAGATAAATGGCTCAAACCAAAGAGCACTCCAATCTCTTCAGTTTGATTCGGTTGTGAGAAACTTGATCCAGCTTTGCAGCCAACCAGATGGGGCTTATACTAGGTAAACACACCCAGCATGCGTATACTGTGTATGAGCGTGTTTGTTGCGTTTTGTGAGTTGTGTTTGTTCGCACTCAGCCTTTATTGCCCAGGATGGCATGGCTCTTTGATTTGAGTGTAGTTAGTACCTCTGAATAAATTCCATTTGTTTATCGTGCTTCTAAATATATAGCGAAGGGTGTAGTGTGTCTGCAAATCACATTTCAAAACATTCTGCTACAGCAGAGTAAGACAGTTGATGCAATTATAACTTTATGTTCTGCTTTTCTGACATAACACAGCAGCACAGTAAGTAGGACAACAGTATTTAAATATAGCCTTGACTTTTTAAGATCATCATAATAAAGCAGATAAACATCAATAATTTATAAAGCTGCAGTGGCTCCAAACAAAATACTGAAGTTATTCTTTCAATTGTAAAAAAGTGATCATTTTTTGATCCGGTTAGATCTAAAAGGTTTAATAATATAGATTGTTTCATGTAAATGCACTGCAAAATTAATATTAGGCAAGTACATGAATATTATCAGCTTATTAAAGTAGTAGTTTCATAGTAAGCTGTCCTTATACCTGACATATTATTAGTTTGTTAATGTTCCATCAATGCATAAGCAGCATTTTACATGAGCAATTTGCTTTGTCTCATGCCCAGTCAGGGGATCACAAAATAAATGTTGCATAGTTTCATTGTAAAAGAAAAAATCTGAGGAAAATTTCTAAATATAAAAAAATCTACCATTGAGTATTTGTGTCAAATAAAGGTCTTTAAAGAACAGTGTTTCCATTTGAAAGGTGGTCGAGTAGAAGAAGAACGTAACTGAAGTACAGCAAAATTTCTCAAAATTGTACTTTCTACCACTTCTAATAGAAGACTATCATAAGCACTTTTATTGTTCGTTTATTTTGTTTTTTTTCCAGCAAACATGCACAATGGATCCTGGAACATGTCTTTAGTTTGAATGTACTCTCTGAATCTTCACATGACTCAAATTTCCAAATAATATTTTTATCTGGGCCTCGGTGCAGCTCATCCACTGTCTGAAATCGAGCCATTTTAGCTTCTAACCCAAGGGTGGGGAAACTCCAGGCCTTGAGGGCTGGTGTCCTGCAGGATTTAGATGTGTCCTTGATCCAACACACCTGATTTAAATGGCTAAATTTCCTCCTCAACATGTTGTGAAGTTCTCCAGAGGCCTGGTAATGAACTAATCATTTGATTCAGGTCTGTTGACCCAGGGTGAGATCTAAAACCTGCAGGACACCGGCCCTCGAGGCCTGGAGTTTCCCACCCCGTTCTAACCCTTTAAGACAACCTTTGAGTGGTTGGCTGCCATTGACAAACAGAAGATTTGTAAAGCTGGTGGGTGGGGCTTCTGTCCACTCTCACTGAGATCATACAGATCCAGAAGACTGAAGCCTGAGCTTTTAATTTTTGACTTGCGGTGATTACTTGCATTTATGTTGCTTCATTATTTGAAACTTTGTCAATGTTCAGTATGAGTATCCTTCAGTGTGAGCATTTATGTTTTTTTCTTTATCATGTTTCCTCAACTCAGCTTGATCCTCAGACTCTCCAAGGCAAAGACTGGCAGAGAACAGTTATTCCCATGAATGGGGTGAGTGGATCACACAAAATAAAGATATCAAAACTTAAACAAGATTTTCCTCCTGTATTACACTCACTAGCAGCTCTAATGTAGCTTTACATTTAGATCATAGTAGTATGCATTAATGAGAAATGGGAAGCAGGTCGATTCAGATTGTGTAATGGTTTGATTTGTTTTTTAACTTTGAGTTCTGTTTCTTATCAGATTGAGATTAAACTGTCCATGAAGTTCACCAGCAGAGAGTTTAGCCTGAAGAGGATGCCCTCGGAGAAACCCTTGGGTGTGTTTGGAGTTAAGATCTCCACAGTGACCAAGTGAGTAAATAAATGAAGAGTGACTATTTGCCCACCAGCACTGTGAAATGTCCAGGTCATTACTATTTGTGTTCTCCTCTGACATTTTAGGGCTAGGACAGTTGCTCACAGTAATTATTCTGTAATCAGAATAATCACATCTGTATTATTCCCTGTGCCAGGTTACTCAGTCTTATCCCAAACTGTGGCAGACTGTCATGTTTTAGAGAATAGGCCAGTGAATGGCTGAAGTCAGTTGGCGTAGCATACTGTATATACAGTTGTAACAAATGTTATTTCAGACCCTCCTTTTTGATTCCTTTTTTGTTTTCATCCAGACGAGAGCGCTCCAAGGTGCCCTACATTGTCCGGCAGTGCCTAGAGGAGATTGAAAGGAGGGGCATGGAGGAGGTGGGCATCTACAGAGTGTCAGGAGTGGCCACCGACATTCAGGCCTTGAAGACTGCCTTTGACACCAGTAAGTATCACTGCCATCTGTATACCTGATGACTTCTTTTGTTTTGGGGTTTTTATTTTTACATATTTGTCAATCTTACATGTTTCATTTTTAAATGATCATTTATTAAGGGACAAAAGCCATCCGAACCAACTTGGCCCTATATAAAGACATCATGAAGAAGACATCAAGAGGTTAATGATTTGAAATCATTAACCAGACTGACAGGGGAATCAATTTATGTATTAACGAATAATTGGGTATCCTACTTTGCACTTTTAATTCGACGCTAACAGTTAGGAGGCACGGCAGTTTGTTCTGAGGTGTTTCCTAGCGTTATGATTGGCAAACATCCAGTTTCAGGCTGCTCTCGTCTCTCCTGCAGATAACAAAGATGTGTCAGTGATGATGAGTGAGATGGATGTCAATGCCATCGCTGGGACCTTGAAGCTGTACTTCAGAGAGCTGCCGGAACCGCTCTTTACTGATGAGCTCTATCCCAATTTTGCAGGCGGCATCAGTAAGATACTGACTTTGAGGTTTTCCCACACATAAGCAGTTTGAACTGCTTTATTTACAAGAAATGTATAAGCAGCTGTATCTTTCCCTTCCCTCCTCTGCAGCCCTGTCTGATAGTGTTGCCAAAGAGAGCTGCATGCTGAACTTGCTGCTGTCACTGCCCGAACCCAACTTGGTCACATTCCTTTTCCTTTTGGATCACTTAAAGAGGTATAAACAACTAAACACAAAAATAAATGCACAGAAAGTAGACATGACCGCACACCAATGTGCACAGAAAGAAAGACAAACCAAATTCAAGAACGTAAATTTTTATAGTTGATGCATTAGGTGGTGATCACTCACAAGTGTGTTTTCAGATGGATTTTCTTTACATTTGTCTCCAAAACATCTAAATGTTAATATTGTTTTAAACTTGAGACAGTTTATTGTGTTATGTGAACATCATTATGGTGCAGTGTTCACCTCAGTGATTTTCTGTATTGATGTAGCTTTTATACTATTAGGTATAAATCACTTGCAACTGCAAACAGCCTGACTGTGCACTGAATAGAACTGGAGATTTATTACTTTTACTTTTAATGTCTTTATAGAGTCAAAGCTTTTTCAGTATTGGTTGACAATGTTATTGTTTTGTTATCATAAATCGTTTAGCCCCAAAAATTGGCCTTTACTACGATATCCAAGAGAACGTTTTCGGATAGTTTCATGCCTGTTTGCATATTTAGAACCACAACATGTTCTTGTAATTAAGGTAAAACAGAGACATCCTCACACTGCAGAGGCCATATTTAGCAGACGTCGCTCCACAGCCAACTTAAATGATAAACAGAATATCAGGATTGTTGGGCAGACTCATAATCTTTTTATCGGTATTAATTATTGGGTCTCTCTTGTAAATGAGACATTAAGTCTCAGTGGGACTACCTGTATAAATAAAGGTTAAGGAAATAAAATATGTAAAAAATGACAAGGAATGTCAGAGGTGGAGGAGCTTGTGATTATTATTTGGATGGAGTGTCTGTGGACAGTTATCCCGTTTTAACCTATAAACTCTTCTGCCGCACTTACTGTAGCATCTCCAACTTGCTCATATTTGCGCTCAGAGCAGTCCATCTCCATCCCTGCACATTAACATCGCTCTTGTTCTGCATCTTTATTACTAATCTACTCAACTCTTCCTCTCCTCAGGGTGGCAGAGAAGGAGAGTATCAACAAGATGTCTCTCCATAATTTGGCAACGGTGTTCGGGCCGACCTTACTAAGGCCCGCTGAGAAGGACAGCAAGATCCCCGCTAACCCAACACAGCCTATCAGCATGGGGGACAGCTGGTCCCTGGAAGTGATGGCACAGGTAAGCCACACAGTTTATCTTCAATCTCTGCCCTCTGCCATTTTGTGTTTGTATTTTCTGTAAAGGTGCTTGGCTCATTGCGATACTTATATTTTTAATTTGCTCATTTTTTAAACTTTCTCAATACAGGTCCAGGTGTTGCTGTATTTCCTCCAGCTGGAGACGATTCCCACCCCAGACAGTAAACGACAGAGCATCCTGTTCTCCACTGAAGTATAGAGCTAACGCTGACTCTGACCACCGCTGCGTGAACAAAGAGACGGACACTGGCTCAGAGCGAGCCTCCTGTCGTGTGTTTTTTATTTGACTGACTGCACTCCGCTCAGCTTTTGCAGCTGGGAAGGATTTGTCTCCGGTGATGCCTGTTGTGCTTGAACACAAGAGGGCGCCACTGGGCCTCTTAAGTACAGAGTATGTGAGGTCTTTGCCATTCCTATCTGTCATTACCTGATAATTAGTATGATTCCATGTACCTCCAGTGTAATGCATCCACCACCTGGTTTTTGTTGGTCTCAGCGGTGAACCTTTGCAGCTTTTACACAGTTGTGGTTCATAATTCGAGAAGTTCGAATGAACAAAATCGCACAGAACGAGTCAGGATTGTTGATTTTTCTGGAATTGGTTCGCCAACAAATCAGAATCTCCACGAACTTTTGGGCATTGTTCTCTGTACGTCTTTATTTTAACCAATCGCAGGAAAAAATGTTGCAAAATGTGTTTCTCCATCTCAAACGTTGCTTCATGTCCAGTTGAGGAAAATCCTAAGTATGTCTCACATAATCTCAGCGCATTCTTTCAAACAAGTGCAGACATTTGATGGAACTGAAAGTCAGCGTGTGGCTGTCGCCGTCGTGCTGGCTTTTTCTTTTTTTCTGTATCACAGGAAGCCAACACCTGTATGTTAAAGTGTTTACAACGTAAACAAACCCGGTTGGAGTGAAACGCTACGGCTTGGTGAAGTGAACCCAGTGATTTGTAATACACTGCAGTCTGACTGCCTGCCGTTTGTCCGACCACAAAAGCAAGTTTCCTCTATTTGTGTTGTGTCTCAAAGTAACCTTCAGCTTAAATGCACAGGAAGCAATATATTTTCTAACATAGGAGTTGTCTGTGTTCATATCTTTGCTGACGAAATGTCCTTCGCATTGTAACATAGGACGTCTTGCCAAATCAATATGTTTTTTTGGGGGGGTTTTTGTTAGGAAAAAGGAAGCGGTTGTATTTACAGATAAAGTACATGTACATAATCTTAAAGTTGTATTTTTCTTTTTGGTTAACAGTATAATCATTGTTGCTGTTACTGTAATTTATTTTGGGGTCGTCGGGGAGAAATTGGTTTGTTTGTTTTTTTCTATGTGAACTTAGGTTTCTGTTTAAGAAAGTAGTAGGTTTTAGCCTTGACTTCAAGTCTTGCAGTAATTAAGCAAGATTTAGCCTTGTTCTAATAGAAACTGCTCAGCTGTTCTATCAGTTCTTCATTTCGATATTGTTATTATTATTAATATTATGAAGGTAACACACACTTTGTAGTTCATACTGTATGTTGCTGTGGAAAAGACTGAAGTTCTATGACTGCAAGCTGGTCCTTATCAGCACATCTCCCATCCAGAGATTGCCTGTCTAGTGTAGACATTATGCAATGTCATGATACATCTCATACACACATGGCGTTGTCTCCTTTTGTAACCATTTAATCTGTGGCTGCAGAAGTGCACTAATGCAATGTTAGAACTACTGTATTACCATTGAAGTGACCTGAGCACTCTGCGTTTATGTCCAGCCAACAGCGCATCTTTTGTCTTAAATGAAGGAATATTAATTTGCTTGCGCACACATGGCAAAATGTCCTCCTAATTATTTGTCCGCAACTCACTGGCCAAGTTAGAGACAAGCTCTTAAAATTTTTTTTTTTTTTTTTGCAGTATGATTGATTTAACATGCAGGCATGTTTTGTTCATTTTATTTCTGTGCGCTCCTGCTATTGCTGTGTTGTATCCATGATGTGGGATGTAGTTCATGGGGATCTTTATCCTTTCTTTGTTCTTTTTTTTTTCTAAAGATTTTTATATCACTACTGCTTATACTGCTTACTTTTTATAGCCAATTCAAGGCTAGTTATCATGACTGGCTGTAAAACCAATGAATGAGTTAAATGGATCTGATAAGGGTTTACGTGTGCTTGTGGCCACGATGAAGATGGAGTGGAAAAGCACACATGAGTAAATTATGATGGAAAACACAGTTCTTGCATTCGGATACAGGTGAACCCTCTAAACGTCGCATTTGCTCTCGCTTTGCCCTTGCAGCATCTCAAAGATATTTTTCTTGCCTGTACTCGTGTAGGTTGTGAGAGGCCGAATGCACCACCACCAGTCATTTATTCATTATTACACTTGTTACCTTTATAGCAAGTCCTAATTGCCTGCTCTACTCTACCCTATCGTGCCTCGACACTTACGCTTTTGTTTAGTGCCCGTGGGCCTCTGAATGTCAGTGATAGTGCTGACTGTGAAAACATTCGTTCTCCCGTTGCCTTTGCTGAGGACAGCCACACATCGTTCATCTCACTGACGACTAAGACAGGACCTTAAACTTAAGTGTGGTCTTAGCTCATACTCTCAGCTCCATGCCTATCCTACCTGCCACCTTCATTTGACTGTGATGCGCATAATGTTAAAAGAGAAACTGTGTTAACATCTGTCTTTTTAGGGCAATGGATCAAAACATTTTCTCCAAGTCCATCTTTGTTATTTTCTTAAGTTTTATATCCTCTATTTTTATTTATTTATGCTTTTGCACAGCCTGGATCTATTTATTTAAGATGTTGCCATCTAAAGCTAAATTAATGTTCAAAAACTGTCTTTATCTGGTGTGCTTTCTTTGGGAAAATCTTACGTCTTAGAATTACAACTGTTTGTCTCTATTTGGCCCCGACTATGTAGAACTGCATTGATTTTTCAACTCTCAGTTCCTGCATTGTCAGTTCATATTTAGTTATTTGTGTTGAACAACAGACTGGCCACTGTGATTGTCTAGCTAATAGGAAGTGCAGGTTCTTCTTAATTTAAAAGGTAGATTCTGTGAGTTCCTGGAACTCAGACTCCACCTGCTTTTTCCATAGAGTTGTATAATGTGTATAATACTAGAGTATGCATAATCTGGTTTCTCTTTTATTTAATGTGGCGTCCGCTGATCGTTGGGGATTGAGAAGGTACATCTCTAGTCTCTTTCAAAATCCAAACTATCAGTACAGTATGTGGTAGAGGAGAAAAGAGTCTTATATTAGTCTAAATCTGCATTGTTTTGGTCTGTTGATTGTCACCGTAACTGCATGTACCCTCCATAATACAGTTCCCTCCACAACCTCAGTCCCAACCGAGAAAAAAAAAAAAAGGTTTAGTTTTTCTGTGGAGTACTCTGACCATATATTCTTCTATATGAAAGTTCCAAATCTCTTGCATTTACTGTACACGACACTGCTATTGCCACTTCTTCAACAACATGCTGCCATTAAATTAGGCTTTTCCAACCTTCAAAAAGTATTCTTTTGCGTTACTGAGCATTTAACGATGTAAAGGTGAGGATGAGACTTGGTGACCAACAACACTTTTTTTATTCCTCAACTTTTAACTCTTGTTCCTGTTAAATATTCAATGTTCTGCTTGTAGAACTGTAAAAAGGAATAATGAAAAAAAGGAATACTGTATTCTGAGGGCAAACATGTTTGGAAGGCATTTGCGGCCTATGTTTGTACACAAAATGCTAAATAAAATCTCCTGTATCTAAACAAAATCACCCCCCTTTTTTTTGTGAAGTCTGTGGTAGTATAGTATTATCCAGAAAACCTAGAGAGGCTAAACAGTGTTTAAAACATTAACTACATATGCATCGTAATGTTGCTGGGCATCATGTTTATCATTTGAGATAGTTTGTAAAAAAAAAAAAAGGAAAGAAAAAAATGAATCTTTGGATGTTTAACATTTATAAAACTCAGTGTACAAAAACGCTAATGAAACATTTAGAAATTCCACAAAAATAACACAATGAACATTTTTCTAAATCATTTGAAACATTTATTTTATTTAAATGAGACGTTTGTATCTAATAAATCTGAAATTGATTGTTTTTTGGAGAAATACTCTCAGATTTTAGTTTGATTCTAGAAACCCCAAAGTGTTGGGACACGGCGTTACCACAGTGTTGATTCATGTCACGTTTTGGCAACTCTGCACATTTTTGGGCAACTGAGGAAATCGATAAAAACGTCATTCCATTCTTGCGTAACATAAAAGTTTCAGCTGTTTTTGTATTTTTTTTTCTCAGAATGCATCAAATCTTTTCAATGGCTGACAGATTAGCACCTGGACTCTTTCTCTTCAGAGTCACTTTTTAAGAGCGCGCTGATAACAAGCCGGTTGGTCCCTCTCCTCCTGGGATCGTGGGATGATGGCTCTGACAGTTTTCCTGTTCTCCTCAGTTCATCTTAAATGAGCTCGGCCTACAGAAGCTGGTAGCTGAATCTTGTGTATAAATATTTTTTCCTTACATGGTGATGTGTTAACCATAGACTGTAGATAAAAAATGGACATGGCCACCATAACATCATCCACTGTTGTTAAACATTAGCAGTTTTAGTGACGCCATTTGTTTTTTTTAGGAACCATAAATAAAGTTTAGGAAGCTTTGTTTATACACAAAACTATTTTCTGGTTAATACTAAGTAAGCTATTTTTTGCTGCTCCTATATTTACAAGGGACCACCACAGCAGGTATCAGCACATTCGATATTGCAGACTTTTACACCGGATACCCTTCCTTATACAACCTCCAAATGTTTGTTTCCACCTGGGACAGAATCTTTGGCTAGCTAAGTGAATGTGTACACCACATGGAGCCAGTTACTAAATACTTGAATTTCACTATACAGAAACTAAAAAAGCTCAAGCTTCTTAAGACACAGCAAGCTGTAATATTAAATCAGATCACTCCATTATGTGCTCCTAAAAGCACTGTAGTGTAAAGGTTTCAGTCAGTGAGTCGAATTAGAGGACATGAGCACTAACAGACAGGTATTGGTTACAGTTCCCTTTGTTACCACATCTGTCAATCAAAGCAGTCACTTCCCTAAGTTTAACCCTTATCAGTATCTCAAAGGTTACGTTATTAAGGGAAAACTATACCTATTAGATTGTATAGTTAACTTTTGTATTTTTAACATGACTCTGTGGGAAATGACTCGCTTTTGAAGCCAGCCTCAAGTGATCATTAGAGGGACAGTTTTTGGCATCTTTGAGATTCCTGCATAGTTTAACTTGGATGCACCAACAAACTTTGTTTGTTGTTGTTTTATTTAAAGTTTTTCTGAACCCATACAGTGATTTCCATCTTTCTTCCTTTTTTAGTAGTGATGCCCGGACATTCAAAAGATTAACACCATTCAGCACGGATTTGAGCTTTTCCCGTGTGTTTTTTTAAATGTGCACCATATTTGATAAAGTCCTGAATAGCCTGTAAGAGCAGCTTTTTATTTTACTTCAAATGTAAAGTTAATGCATAATTTATTAGAAGCAGGAACCAGAACTAATATCTGACTCCCAAACCACTGATATAATAAACTCGTCACATGACTCAAAGGATGCCATAAAAACTGACATTTTGCATACAGCATTCTTTGGTTCTTTACATACCGCAGTTTGGTGTATGACAAATCATCACTCAGCACAGTATAGAGGAACTCCACCGCGCATAATCATTCAGGATATGCACAGTTTATAGTACTATTTGACGTGTAATGTACAAACACACTAATTCAGACTAAATAAATAAATTGGCGAGCTCAGAGGACACGTTATGGCTGTTTATTTATTGATATGGAAGTAGTAGTCGGTGTGTTATTTATTTTAATTGAGTTCTGCTCTTTAAATATCACTTTCTTTCTTCTATGATCGGTTATTTCCATTCCTCTAAGCCACTCACCCACACACAGTGTTTCTAACATCAACAACACTGCG
This sequence comes from Pundamilia nyererei, assembly GCF_000239375.1. NCBI lineage: Eukaryota > Metazoa > Chordata > Actinopteri > Cichliformes > Cichlidae > Pundamilia > Pundamilia nyererei. Next base: position 4,138,222 of record NW_005187433.1, on the reverse strand, counting down.
CCGACCTGAATTTATTTCCAAGCCTTTCCAACTCCAAACCTTACCTAAATATATCATTTTCTTGACTTTAACCAGAGTTCAGTCCACACTCGAAAAATTAGTGGCTCATAGCAACGGCTTTGGCTTTGCTCTCAAAAAGAAGGCGGGACCCAAAAGAGTATGACTAAACAGATTTATGTCCCCACAACTTAAGCAGTATAATCAGCCTACACACTCGAGAAGCGAGGCGAGGCTGCGGGTGAGCGTTTTCCTGTTGCATCGAGTCGGTGCTCACCTTCAGACCTCTCCTGTCAAACATACGCACTGCCTCGTCTGCCGGTTTAAATTCTTCCCCCCTTTTTTGATCTTTTTTTTTTCAGCGCTTTTAATTTATTAAATTTGAATTTACTGCGGGAACAGTGATCATCTGAACACGTGGAGGAAAAAGGACTCCCCCCCCCCCCCCCAATCGCTCTAAAAATAAGGTAAGAAATAACTAATTGCTTTCTTCTTATTCAGACATAATTAGTAAGTCGAAGTTGTAAGTTGACAGAGGAACAGGTGTCTCCCGGGTAAACGCCCACTCAAATAACATCGGTACGTCTGACACGCTTGGATTACTCCTTATTCTTCAACCAGTAAATCAAAGTGTCATTATTTTATATATTAAAGTTTTATTGCAATGGAGTGGGGACGTTTTACTGAAAATTGTTTTTTAACGCGGCTGAAGTTTGAAAAAAAATGTAGTAATGTAGTAAACTTGTTATAATAAGATGAAGCAGTGCATTCACTGTACCTCAGTTCATGTAGTTAGTACGTATTTTTCCGTCACAGGGCAAATATTATATTACACCGTTTTGAAGCTTTTCGGTTGTCCTGCACATTGTTTACCTCTCCGTTGTCCTGTCTGTTCCTGCTGTCAGGAATTCCCAGTATGTTGTCAGATCAGTTCTTCCCTCATTCCTCATTCCCTCATACCCACAGTGCTGCCAGGAGTAACAAAACCAAATTTTCTTATATTTGTTTGACTTTTGGTGAACTTGCACATTGATTGGCAGGACTCTGGCAGATCCCCTCCAGCAGGATGTGTATTTTCTTATCACTTCCTCCAAGGCTGCTATGAGAATCTATATATATGTGCAGCTATGACCATAATGGTAAAGTGAAGGGGAAGGTTAAAGCAATGTGCTGGAAAAGTATTAGGTAAACTCAGAATGTATATCTTATGTTATAGTCTCTAAACTAAAAGTCCAATTTAGTTTTCTCAATCAAACTCTGAAAGTTTTCCATGCTCATGCAGTCTCTTGCTTCAGTTTTGTAAATCTGCTGGACCAAGCCTGGTTTTTAAATTCCTTTTGCTTCTAAGAAAGCTCCAGTAGGAGAATAAAAGAGGGAAAAGTCGGACTTTGGTCCAGTGTACTGCCAGGATTAATGCAAGTAGAGCTGCACATATGTGATCAGCAGAGTATGAAATGTGCATCTGAAACTGTATTTAAACATTCATGAATGTCTTTAGGGACAATAAACAGCTGTTATTTCACTTTATATGTTTTGCTGGCTGTGAGAGCACATCTACAGAGCATACAGCACAGATGCATATAGCAATAAAATATCTATTTATGATAATGCCTGGGGATTAACTGCAACACACAGGATATCGCTACTTAGTGTAAGTAGAGTATGGAAAATCCATCTATATTGAAATCAAATTCACACAATATAGCTCAGCACTGAAAGGGAAAAATCTTATTTTCCGTGCACGGCATTGCAGTTCTTTGATATTACTCAATACACTGCAATGAAATTAAGCTGAAACTTAAAACTGAAAGTTTAAAAAACCTCTCACAAATATTACAATAATATCAACATTTTTCAGATTACTTTACGTTTAATACTGAAATTGAGTCACAGTCCTAAAAGGCATTAAGTATGAACAGAAGTATTTTATGTCTTACTGACGCAAGGAGATCAAAGCAGCTTATGAGGATGGATAGCTCATACCTTTTACACTTTTACACATGCAAAAAAACCCAAAAAAATAACATTTCGGTTGATGCCAATACTCCTACGTATATTTATTTTTTTAATTATTTTTTGTTTAGGGTGTTTTTGTTGTGGATTAGGTGGCTGTGACTCAGGAGGTGAAGGAGTTCATCATCTTTTTTGTAGGTCAGTGGTTTGATCCCTGACCCTTCTAGCATGCGTGTCAAAAAAATCCTTTTCAATTTTCAATTCAATTTCATTTTATTTATAAAGCGCCAAAGCACAACAAGAGTCACCTCAAGGTGCTTTATATTGTAAGGCAGACCCTACAATAATACATACAGAGAAAAACCCAACAACCAAATGAGCCCCTATGACCAAGCACTTTGGCAACAGTGGGGAGGAAAAACCAGGCTCAGGGAAGGGCGGCCATCTGCCATGACCAGTTGTGGTGGGAGAAGGAAGGCAGGACAAAAGACATGCCTTGACAAGACCTTGACAAGACACTGAACCCCGAGTTGCCCCCAGTGCATTCACCAGACTGTGAATTTTACATTAAAAACTATCAAGCATTAAACAGGGTGCTTATAGGAATTTGTGTGAATAAGTCTTGTACTAAGAAACACTTCAAATCTTATCAAATCGTCAAATCTTATCTCGTACCTAGACCTCACACCTCTGCAGGAAGTTGGTTGTATCAAGTTTGCTTTCACTGTATTCAGTAACTTCCACTGTTCTCTCAGAATAGTTTTGGTATAATAAAGATGTAATCAATAAAAATGACCGAACATGTTTTATTATTAACCTAAAAAAAAAAAGGCTTGGTAGGACCATGTCATGATCTGCTCACAGAAATTGAACATACCTCAAAAATATAATCTCAGGCAAAGGAACATGCTGGTTATCAGTGTATTGTAAGTCTACTATAGTTCTTTTTTTTTTCAGGAAAAATCTTGAAAGAAAGTCAGATTTAGTCATATCAATGTTTTGATCAGGTAAACTAAGAAGGCGTCATTACCATGTTCCAACAGCAGTTACACCCTTGAGCTTCCAATCAGCCAGCCCACACTTAAGGGTAAAGGGAAAGTTTAGAATTTAATGCAGAGGGGGTGAGTACTAAGAAGCTGTTGCTGAGTCTCTGAAGAATATTCCTCAGTGTAATATTACTTTTAGTTTATTCTCACTGGAGGGATTTAAGAGAATACTATGAAACAACAACAACTTGAGATCATCTAAAATACAGGTGCCAAACATAAGGCTGGGACTGGCCTGGAAATGTGAAGGAGATTTGTGGATGTTTAAATGGGTTTTAATGAGTTTCACAGATTTTTCTGCTGATCAAAGCCTCCACCATGACAATTCATATTACATTACAAATACCAGCTCTTCAATGTATTTTGTCAGGTAACCATGAAACCAAGCATCAGAATGGGGAACAATGTCACATGTAGTCAATGCCTTGTTGGTGCTAGAGATCAGAGAAGAATGGCAAGACTGCTTTGGGTTGATAGGAAGGAAATAGTAACTCAGATAACCACCTCTTACACGACAAGGTATGCAGAAGAGCATCTCTGAACCTGTCAAACAGGAAACTGAGGCTACAGTTTGCACAGACTTGCCAAAATTGGAGAATAGAAGATTGGAAAGCATTGCCTGGTCTGATAAGCCTAGATTTCTAATGCAACATTTGGATGGTAGTTTCAGAATTTTAGTGCAAACAGCATGGAAGCGTGGATCCTTCCTGCTTTTTATCAGGCTGCTAATAGTGGTCCACTGATATTTTCTTGGCACATGTTGGCCTCCTTAGTGGCAACTACACATCGTTAAATGCCATAGTTATCACAAACTGGCTTAAAGTAGGAGACAAGGAGGGAGTTCAACCAAGTAGTTTACTTACCCCCCAAAAAACAAAAAACAAAAACAACAACAACAACAAAACCAAACACAAACAAAAAACATGAAGGCTCCTTGTTGGCATCTCGAATTATTCTGGAAAGAGAAAAAGCAATAACAGAAGGCAAGATTAAAACATCTACATTTATTAAAATGGCAACCACACAACCAGGCCCACAAACGATAACCACGTGACTGTGTAGTCCAAGTAGTATCTGCTCTAGATAGCAAATCTATCCTTGCAAATTGATTCAACAAGGGGGAGACAAAACAAAGCAAAAAAATCAATTACCCTAGGAACAGCAAGTGAAAATCTAATCGTTGCTACCTAAATGAGCACCAGATCTCATCAGACCTGCCCAACACCACATACACACCAACACAACATTGCATTGCCAAAACTCCAGCAATAGACAACCAAAGCTGGAATTAAAGTATGAGCATCAACCACAGTAACACACAACAAGGTTCCTACAAACAAAAACTTCCACGCTAACCAAAATGTCCAAGACACCAACGAAGAGGGAACCAAGCTACAACAAAGCTCACAGCAAATCAAAGCAGTTAATGGGGTCTACCGCAAAGCTACCAGACAAAAATTACTAAGCTAAATATTTCACAACACTATTCAAGGTTAACTTTGCAACATAGTTACACCACAAGATCAGTCCAGCCATGTGTTTAGTAAGGCCAGAAACCCACAAGAAAAAATACAATGGTGAAGCACCAGTCACAGAGTTTATGCTCCCTAATCCTAGTTATTCAGTATAAGTTAATCTTAACCCTCGTCTTAACCCTGGTCTTCAGACAGATACTTGTGGTGGGTATTTATGCAATTCTACCAGCACCAAAAAGCAACCAGAAACTGGGAGCTTCCTGGAAAACAGGGAAATTCTCCCACGACATTGTCTTCAAACACATTCTGTCACACTGAAGAGAAAACATGTTTGGTCTGTTATTGAGATCAGACAATTAAGCATACAAAGGAGGATGCATGCACTCCTGTGCCTTACTTACTTACCTATATATGTATGTGTGTGTGTGTGAATGGGTGGATGACTGAATGTGTAAAGCGCTTTGGGGTCCTTAGGGACTAAGTAAAGCACTATACAAATACAGGCCATTTACCATTTTCCATTTACTACATATATATATATATATATATACAGTGGGGCAAAAAAGTATTTAGTCAACCACCGATTGTGCAAGTTCCCCCACCTAAAATGATGACAGAGGTCAGTAATTTGCACCAGAGGTACACTTCAACTGTGAG
>NW_005187433.1:4112595-4131519 GCF_000239375.1 Pundamilia nyererei | reverse complement strand
ATACTAATGCTGGTCTCTTCCATCATCAACCACATAATAACAACAACAAATCCAAACTAATGCTGTCTTGTGTAGAACTCAATAGGATATTTGTCACAATGATAAATACCACAACTACTTTAGCTGTACTCAAAACCCAGTTCAACTTAGATAAGCATTTGGCAAACCACAAGCTAAGTTAGTAGGTTAACACGAACTGGTTCAAAGTAGATGACAAGGAGGGAATTCATGCAAGAAGTTTACTTAAATATAAAATGATTTATTAACCTCAACCTAACCAAAACACAAAGCTCATCAATAGGTTGATGTCAGGTCGAGTGGAAGAGAGACTGAGCAGTTTATCTGAGCCAGTTTTTTTCTCCCATTAGGACAATGCATTTCTGGAACACAACTGAGCTTGCAGCACTCAGTTGGCCTCCACGGTCTCCTGATCTCACTCCAATAGATCATATTTGGGATGTGGCGGAACAGGATATATACATCATAGATTTTCAAACAACAAATCTGTAACAACTGTGTGATGCTATTGTGTCAACATAGGCCAAAATCTTTGAAGAATATTTCCAGCAGCTTGTTAGATTGATGCCATGAAGAATTACAACAGGACTTAGACACTTATAGTGACAAGACACAAAGCCACCTGAGAATTATTTTCAAACATCTCCAATTACGTTTGTCCTAGGAATGTGGGGTCCAAGTTATAAAATCTCATATATTTTACTTAATGCATCACAGTTCCCAGAATCCATTGGAAAAGAAAGCTGAGAGTACAACCAACACACCTTTCATTTAATTTTGTATTGGTTTGTGCATTGATTAAGGAAATGAGATAAAGTAGTTTAATAAGTGAGCTTTTTAATCTGTAAGGCATATTGTTGGTCTTAGACAAAGCTGAGCTAGGTGGTTTCCCTACTTTCTCTGGGCTTTATGCAAAATTAGTCTTGTGGCCTCCAGCCACAAGCATTATCAGTCTTTTTATAAACTCAGTCCGGAAATGATTAAGCCCGTTGGGCTGGACCAGTACTTGTTCACCCCACACATAGTGTTTTAACATTTTACAAAGAAGAAAAAAAGGTTCAACACACTAATCTGCAATATCTCATTAAAATTCCAAGCAGGCTTCCACACGAACTTCTACAACGAGTTTAGTTATTAGAACAATAATGCACTACCTGCTTTCCAGGCTTAGTGCATCCTTGACCTGTTTCTCCTTCTCACTACCCTGTGGTTTACCTCAGCAAACTGAATACAGGTCTATTTTTGAAGGTTATCATTTTGTAATGTGTTCCTATAATAGACCTAACATACAGAGTCGAGAAATGTAGTAAAACGCCCAGCAAAGAAAATCCAGTAATAGAACAATTTCTTTGAAATTTATGGGTGGTTTATTTTGCGTTATTATCAGTGACTTCATAGGAAACCATGCCAGTCTGGGGAATGATTAGCACGTAGAAGGGTTTTGGGAAATCTTTCCTAAAATAAAAGGTCCATTGTTGGGCTGTCTGCTTTGGCCCTGTATGGTTAAAAAAAAACACCTGCCCCCTTGTCTTCTAGAGATAAATGGCTTTTTTTTTTTTCGTTTCTTTTTTTTTCAAATCCTGTATGTGTATGTGTACGGCCTGCAATCTGTTTTTACAGAGATACTGTGTTCTCTTTCTTTCTCTCCAGAACACTGCTCTTAATTTTGCAGCCACTGTGGAAACTTCCCTCCTGTGCATTCTACTGCCACCTGTGACCAAGTTTACCCAACAGAACAGAGATTGTTATTTTTTTAAGACACAAAAAGAAAGAGGAAGACAAACAGACTGACGCAGGGTTTGTGACGCCAAAGGGTGCGAGAAGACCTCAAAGTGCATTGGCTTGTGGTGGGAACTTCCTGCCTTGGCTGTCCTTTTGTGACACAGTCGCTCTGTTGTTCAGTCATACCATGTGGTTTGGCGAGCAGGTATTTTGTCTAAAAACATGTGAAGCAGCTGAGTGTGTGGGATGACGGCACAAAGAAAGCAAAAACGTGGAATAAAACAACCATGCCGAATAGCAGTCTGGTCTATATTGGCCTGGAGCTGGTGATTGCTTGCCTGTCTGTGGCTGGGAATGTCCTGGTCTGCTGGTCTGTCTGCCTCAACTCCAACCTGCAGAGCATCACCAACTTCTTTGTAGTGTCACTGGCAATCGCTGATATTGCTGTGGGACTGCTGGCGATTCCCTTCGCTATCGCTATTAGGTATTGTTTCCTTCTTATTCAGTTTGGAAATGAGACAAATTTTGTGTTACCTGCATCCTTTACTACAAGATCTGTCACAATGTACTGTTGCTTTTTTTTGGCAGGGTTTGTAGTGATAAACACCCTTTTTGAATCTGTGATGTTTTCAGTACTGGTTTCTGTGCAAATTTCTACGGCTGCCTGTTCATCGCTTGCTTCGTCCTCGTGCTCACTCAGAGCTCCATCTTTAGTCTGCTGGCTATTGCTGTGGACCGCTACATCGCAATCAAAAACCCACTCAGGTGAGAGAAAGTAATGAAACTTCAACTGAGATATCATACATTCCAGCTGCAGAATCGGCAGCAGATGTCAAATGTTCACATGCACTGCAGTGGTGTAGCAAAGGGCATTAAATTATAGAGAGATCCTATTTTTAACTGAAGGCTAATTTGTCCAGCTGCGGACAAACATGGCTCCATCGCTCGACAGGCTTAATTGAGTTAGTGTTGTTGAAGGTGAACTGGTTAAATTTACTTAAAGCTTTCATGATTAGCATTCATGTAAATCAGCAGCATTCAAATAGTATTGCTCTTTAATGGATCATTTATTTAGAAGCTTAAAACAAAGCTTCTTGTTTCTGCAACACATCTGTTGACACACCACCGAGCCATAATCCAAAGCAGGTGATGCATTTGCATAAGCGGTTGCATAACAGTTTGATTGTGTCTTTATGTGACACAGCCCCAGCACCAATGACCAGAGAACAACTAATCATGTAGTTATTAGGAGGCTTTACGAAGCCTAGTGCTACCAGGTTGGCCATGCAACATCTCAGTCAAAAATACACAGACAGTTAAGTCAGTGTATGCAAGGTGATGCTGGGTATACTGATAATTCATAGTGATTTTCAAACTTCTATTTCCTTAATCAGGTTTCTGAATTAATTATTTTCCTGCATCAAAAGTTGTGCATATGAAGATTTCAATACAGTGCTGTGCAAAGACATGAGCAAACACTCTTTCTTTATATTTCCAATGCTTTTATCCATCCATTCATTTTCTACCACTTCCCTGAGGCGGCGTGACAACTAATCAGAGAAGCCCAGACCTCCCTCTCCGGAGTCACCTCTTTGTGCTCAAATGGGAGTAGGAATGCCAAGGCGTTCCCAAACTAGTTGAGAGATGTAATCTCCCCAGCGTGTCCTGGGTCCTCCTGGGGACTTGTTTGTAATTTCTTTCAAAGCGGTCTTGAGCAGTATTTTTACCAGGCTTTCTGGTCTTTCTTTGGACAATGGCTGCTTTTTCACTCAGTTTTCAAACAGTTGTTGTACTTGACCATTTTCATAACAATTAATCATTGAAACATAGAAAACGGCACCTAACTCGGGAGCTAAACCAGTGTTGTGTCAACACATAATAGAACCAGATTTAATTTGTATCTGTTTTAAAGATTTAAGTAATTACAGCCACCACGGGCATCCGGTAAGCATCCGGAGAAGTATAGCAAAGAGACTTGAGGTCCTCTTAAAATCTTCATTTACTGACTGAGTGTAGTGCTCAGCATAGACCACAGTAATCAAGGATCCACTAAGTGGTTGCACAAAACATTAGAGACTTGACCACACTGTGCATTGCTGTAAGGACAGCTATTGGTCAGTAAATCCAGATCCGAGAGAGCTAAACACCGAGCCAATAAAATCAACCCTTACTGAAGACATTTTCAGCCATATCTTTAGACACTTTGTTTCTAGCAGTCTATTGAAAAAAAACATAATTTGTTTCCACTTCTTTAGTTGAATCTGATCTGTGAGAAATGCCAAAGGCAGCACAGACATAAGTCAAAGGTAGAAGAAGTGGCAGGCCAAAAAACGTATTTACAGCAGATGAACAGTATCTGAAAGTCATGTCCTCAAGAAATATCAAAAAACAGAGCAAAGACCCAGAACCTGACACAGAACCTGAGAGATTTCTCTGGCCATTCAGTTGACCCATCTGTTGTTCACTGAAGCCTCATCCAAAATGATCTCAGTGGGAGAATGGCTGTCAAGAAACAGGGAAAAAGGGCTGAGATATGCCAAATTACCCAAGAAGGTTATCGAATGGTGAATCCAAATCGAAAGTTTTTGGTTTAAGTTGTTTTCAACATGTATGGAGGAGGTCAGGCGAGCAGTAGAACATTGAGAGTCTACAGCCATCTGTAAGAAACATAGAGGCTTTGTCATGGGTTGCACTGCCAGTGGTGCTGGACACCGAACTACGAACAAGAGACATACCATGAGACTTTGATCCACCATGCAGTACCATCTCGAAGGCATCTGATTGGTACTAGTCTAAGTTTTCAGCATGGCAACAATCCCAAACCCACTGCCAATGCAGTAAAAGCATACCTGGATAGAACGCAACACTATCAAAAAAGACCCTTGAATGTCCTTCAAGAAGTCTGGAGAATTATTCCCGAAGCCTACTTCAAGAAATTACAAGAAAGTTTAACTAAGAATAAAGAATAAAGGTAATGATACCAAGTATTGACTTTCAGGCTTAATATAATTGTACCAGTTCAAATTCTTCCTTATTTCCAGTTTTATTTTTTGACGATTGCATGTGTAGAGACATTTTAATCATGTTTTAATTACCATTTCTTTGTGACTGAAAATTTAAAATGCAGTTGAAAAATACAACATACTAAATACTAGTATTAATAATGAAATGCAGAAAGGGACTGGACTCTAAACGTGCAGGGTGAGGACTGGGAAAGGGAAGAGGTACAGGACAGGACATAACTTTTACACTGCGTTTACAGTGCTGTGTTATCTTTCTGATGACATTTCCCTCTCTCATTCCAAATAAATGAACACCAACTATCATAAATCCCACAACTAAAACAACACAAGCTTTTTTTCCCAGCGTTAAATTTAGACTTAACTGGCTGCAGCAAAACTTGATAAATCATATTTGTATGAGTCACTTAAATATCCTTCAAGAGTTTTTTTTTTTTTTTGCTGTGAAACAGAAACATGCATAACAAGGCCGGCCACAATAAACACATGTCCACACCTTCATTAAGGTTTTGTAGGTTTGGTTCTGGTGCAGAGCATTAGTAGGCAAAACCTGGCCTATGGGAACAGTTATTTTTGTAGCTGACCTCATTAGAAATACATATATAAATGTATTTGTATTTGACAACTTTATGTTCTTGAATTCAAGCTTTCTAAGCAAAATATAAAGAAATCAGCTGTAACTCCAGACTTTTGCACAGTACTTTACCTTTAAAACTAAAATATATCACTCAAATGTGACATGTCAGCATGAAAATTATTTGATATTAGCATCCACTATGTGATTTTCATTTAGTAACTTGACCTAAATGGAAATGTCCTTTACAACAACAGCAGTTTCATTTACACTTATGTAACACAACGGGAGTGTTGTACAAAAAATTCAATGCCCTAATGAAATCAATATATTTTTAATTTTAAGAAATCCTTTTTTTTTTAAGGGATTTTTGAACACTTGATTAGTGCTGTCTTTAATTACCATAGCTACAAATGGGCATCAGCACTGCAGAGATAATCAGATTACTGTAAGTGCATTTTAAAGCGGGCCAATTGAAGTCCTGCTTTCGCTTATTAAATGAATAAAGTGTTAATGCTTCAGCGCACAAATCATTTTCTCTTCATTTAAACTGTATTGACTTTGTCTCGAGGGAATGCTATCACTGACAGAGTAGATAAAGCAACTGGCTGCATATATAATGCATGTTTGTGTTCTGTTCAAACTTTTAGGTACAACAGTCTGGTGACAGGGAAGAGGGCAAAGGGCATCATTGCACTGTGCTGGGTTCTTTCAGTGGGCATCGGCCTGACACCGATGTTTGGCTGGAACACAGGTGGGGAAAGATTTTTGCCAATTCCCACACAGAGTCAGTGCTTTTAATTGATGCTGTGTGAAACATGAAACGACCTTCCTTTACATAGTCAAAATCATGCAGAGGAGGTATTTTGATGCAAACAAGCAAACATTATTCTTGTGTAAGGGAGGATGCCCCGCTTCCGTCTGTATATCTTCCCACTGCTTATTACAACAATTCTATTGCATTGTATAGTGTAAATGGATAAATGCATCAACAATGTATTTCTAGAAGGGTCTTGTGTTCTTATCTGCACTGGCAGTGGCAAGAGAGACATGCATACATTTATTTATTCATGTTTTCATGTTTAAGTTGCATATTTAAGCATGTTTAAGTGGTCCTAACTGCTGAGGAGATTGTTGAGGAAAACTGAGCTGAGCTGAAACCCTATAATTTTGCTTTTGGATGAAACTGGCAATAAATCACAGTTTTCTTTACACAGGTTGGAACTCCACTACAACTGCCACCAAAAGCCAAGGCTGCCCTGAAGGAATGACTCATTGCTTGTTTGAGAGAGTGGTTCCCCTTGACTATATGGTCTATTTCAATTTCTTTGGCTGCGTGCTGGTGCCCTTAGTGATAATGTTGGTCATCTATATCCATATCTTCATGGCAGCTCGCCGACAGCTTCGAATGATGAGCCTCAAAGTTGCACACGTACCTGCTCCTGGACAGAAAACTCCATCTTCTGGCTCATCTCGTTCGATTCTGCAGAAGGAAGTACATGCTGCAAAATCGCTGGCTATTATCGTTGGTTTGTTTGCTCTGTGCTGGCTTCCTGTGCATATTATCAATTGCATCAACCATATTTGCCAGGACTGTGAGCGCCCACACATCTGGGTGATGAACATTGCAATCATTCTCTCCCATGCCAACTCTGTGGTGAATCCCTTTATCTACGCCTACCGCCTTCGAGAATTCAGACATACCTTTCGCAAGATTCTCTATCAGCACATCCTGGGGAAGAGGGATGGGCATGTGTTCGGGGTTGAAAGTGCTGATGGCAGAGGTGTAAGGAGCACTAGTATCATGCAGACATCTGCCCGTACGAGTAAAGAGGATTTATCATGTGGCACAATGGTAAATAGTTATGTTCCAGATTCCGGTGCTGAGAAAACTACATCAAATGCCTCTCATGAGATTTTAGATTCTGTACCTAACAGTAATACACCCAACGGACACCAAAAAGCAACTGGCACCCCATCAGAAGTCCAGCATCAGCCAGGTATTTTGACATCTTCTGCACAGGAAGCAGCAACGTCCGCCACAAATCTGGGAGGAGCAACAGATATTTTGGAGTTGAAAGACAGAGGAAGCTGCATTACTTTTGTAAATGTTCAGGCATTCCCATTAAAACAGAATGACTGTTCCCTTTCTTCAAAAATCACAGAAATATCATGACAAAGACATTTAGTTATTTCAAATATCTTGCTCAATTTCAGCAAATCAGCCTCGACAGCAAATCTGTTTTTTTAATTTCAAATTTTATTTTTTTAGTTTGGAGTTTCTTTTTTTAATGTGCACTTTAATGTTTAAAGATAATATACTTTTTGTAATGTGCAGGTTTTTGCTATCTGTGTTGTTTGTATGCCATCAAAATTAAATATCTTTAAATATGTCACAATTATGTGGTGTTTTTGTGCTGCAGCACTGAACTGAACTTTGTCACTCATCCAGGTTATGATACTCTGAAGAGCGTGAAAAAAGAAGGAAACTAGACTTTAAGTTGTGAAGATGTTTCACTTCTCATCCAACAGGCTTCTTCTGTTTCAAAAACACCTTGGCTGAAGTGACCTCAATAGGTCACATGACAGGATGTGACCTACTGCCCCCTAGTGTGGGTTGTTCCACTTGGAGGTGGTTGTTAACCCAATATTGATCATGCGAGTCATCACATGAGCCAAAGTGTGAAAAAGATGTTGGTCATGACCATCGTCAGGGGTTGTGGGGGAAACCACTCAGAGACTGTGCCCCTATTGAGGTCATCTCAGGGAAGGTATGAGTAGGGGTTAAAGCACCTGGGAAAGGATCTCAAGACTGTATTGTAGGTGGCTGATAGCTGGTGTCACCACCTCCGTTCAATGATGGTCATTCACAAGTGACTGCTTGGTTTCTCCTTGATGCACTGCGAAGTATACGCTATGTTGCTCAGTTTGTGTTTGGTCCTTGAGATCAACCAGTTTTTCTCTAAGGGTGTGGCTGGGTCTGAAGTGCACTATAATATCATGAGAAGAAATTCTCATGAGTTTCTCTACAAACCTGCTACATAAGAGATGGCAATAGAAGACCTCCTTTACTCCTCCTATAAATCTGGCATTATGTTTGGGAGTTTTGTTCTTAGGATGGACCAGTTTTTGTCTGAGGGTGTGGCTACTCTGAAGTCTGAGGCTCATCCACATACGTGTACCAGTAGCTAGGTGCTATCCCTCTGAGGAAGCCCAGAGCTTTATTAGAGGTTGGTATTTGTATAGTGCTTTTTTTAATAGTCCCTAAGGACCTCAAAGAGCTTTACACGTCCAGTCCATTCACACACACACATGGTGATGGCAAGCTACGTTGTAGCCACATCCACCCTGGTGGCTGGACACTGGCCCAGCCACACACTCGCACTGACGGAGGCGAGACTGCCGGACACTGGCGCCACCGGGCCCTTTGACCACCACTAGTAGGCAATGGGTGAAGTGTCTTGCCCAAGGACACAACGACCGAGACTGTTCGAGCTCGAACAGTCTCGGTCAAGGCGAACTCCCAACAAGGCGAACTTCTTGAGCCACGATCGGTTGGATAGAGGTTCCTGCACATCTAGGATTTTTTCTGTAGAAAAACCTTGAAGTATTTAAAATATGTGGTATCATATGTGGAGATGTCTAACAGTGTGCAGATCTGATGTGGGATGTAACAGATTCTGTTGTGTAAGGTGCTGTATTTGTTTTCTGACAGTCTCCACTTCCTCAGTTGTAACTCTATAAGTGAGAAGTGTGATGACATCACAGGCCTTACAACTAAAACTCTGTTTGTTTTGCTGCTGTTGTGATCAGCGATTTGATCAGTGCCAGGCAACACATGTTCACTGTTGTTCACTAACCATCCAAAACAAAGAGCTTGTTTGCCTGTACAGATATGACCCCATATGCCTGTATTGTAGATGCTTTTAGTGTAAGGCTTGCTTGCATAACACTATGAAAAGGACACACATACATAGGTAAAGTACATACACATGACCACAGACCACTCTGTAAGAAATGTTTACAGAGCAGCCTGGCACTGACGCCAGTCAATAAGCCTAATGCAATGGAAATCAAATGAAGGTTCATTTGATGGTGTCTTTTATTATCCCATAATGCTTTCCCTTCTCTCATTAAAAAGCTCTTCCACTGTGGCAAAGACCTACATTAACCAGCTTTTATGTGCCCTAAAGCAATCCCAGAGAGAGTACCCAGGAATACGGGTACGTATCTAACTTGCACTGTGTTTATTCAAAAACTTAAATGTATTTGCGTTTATTACACATTGTAATCATGCAAGAGGGGAATTAAAATGGGTGAAACCATTTCATTTTAATGTTTTTTGTTGTTGTTGCATGTTATGATATTTTGATAAGCATGAGAAGGGTTATCAAAATGATTTGGTTATGGATATTACATACCTGAGTCATAAAAAATAAAAAAAGATAAGGGACCATTGTGGTATGATGACCTGGAGGAAAACAATCCAGTGTGTACATTTATAGTGTGTCATGCTGCCATAAATTACACATGTGTGACACCAGCATGCAAAATGATTAAGCTATCTTTTAGAAAGAAATGCAAATGATCAGAAACTCAGTAACAAAAGATTTATTGCAGCAGAGACCACAGTGTTTATTTAAAGAGTCATACTCTGTGCATTCCCTCTCTGGCTGATGATTTCAGTCAGCCTCATAAATTACCCGCCTCCACCAATGCACCGCATAACCATTACAAGTACTGCATCCTTTGTTCTACACCTCACAAATGTTCTTCTTTTTAAACGCCTCAAACTTAAATTTGTTAGTACATGTGATTCTTCTTACCCCATGGGTTTTTTTTTGTTGTTGTTCTTATTGTTGTTGTTTTTTTCTTCAAATCTTAGTTCTTCTGGTGTGACTTTTTCTTTGCAACCTGGCTAAACGGGTTACCCTCCTTACTGTTAATGTTAAAACTTGTGTTTTGGTGATTCTTAAAAGTTACCAGAGAATCTGAGAACAAACTATTTCTCAAGCTGGAGACTCTGGTGAATCTATCCAACTGCTCAGTTGTGCACCAGGGCCTGCACCAGGGAGCTACTGTGATGCTGTTCTGCGAAGTGAATGGTAGGTGTAAAAGTGTAATTTCGGGAGGGAATTTCCCACATACGATAGCCTTCGCTACTAACAATAGTATGCAACTATGCAACTTTATTTTTATTTATAGTCAGCTCAACAGCTATTTTAACATAATTAAGGTTTGTTTGGTCATTGGTTTGCCTAGATCTTGATTCATAGACAGCTGATGAGAGACAGATAAGAATGTCTGCTCATTCTTTATTCTTTATTCAGATTCCCACTAGTTGTCCCTTGAGTCTAAAGATAAAACAATACAAAACATCCAGCCATCAATCTAGAGACAAGCAATCAATAAACTGGAAAAAATAACCTATCAAATAAAAAGAGAGTAGTTCCTGCAACTTATATGACAAACAATGACATATTATGGAATAATAATAATAATAAAAATACAATAAACGGCATGTATAAAAGATCTACTGATGATCATTTGATGTATCATTTTTTTCGCCAAATTCCTTGTGAACCCGTAAAGCCATAAAAATACAGATCCCACAATGCACTGCGGAGCATCGCAGGAAGCATTCGATTGACCCGCCGGTGGATTGTGGGAAAGCGGAAAAAGGGCTCAAAAGGTAGGGAACCGCGTCTGGCGCACGTTGCAACGTCAAACGAAGAAGCAATAACAAAGAAACTAGCTTTTACGATAGACTCCAGGTAAGAAACAAAAATACTCGTAATTCATCTGACACCGTAATTTTTTTTCCGTGCTCATTAGCAGCGTTGTTTGTTTCTTGGGCGTTTGAATCAAGCGCGTTCATTCAGGAGCCAATATGGCTCCGTCTATTTGCCGAACTAATAACTTGTTACTGCAATAAAGAGGCAAACGTTAATGTTGAAATCGTATTTGTGTAATTTTAAGTTTGGTTTGTTACACATGGCATTAATTGGATTACATTATTGTATGCAACCAGGATATATTATTGTACATTAGCCTAGCTCGCTAATGAAGGCTAATTCCTCTCGCAGCTTCGATATTCAATGATTTGACTGAGAGATTCGCTTTATTGATCGGAAGTTAACTGTAGCCTGCTTATCCCATCTTAACGAGGGTCACTGATTGTTATATATTAACTCCCAGCTACTCTTTAAACAGTATAAGAGAGCTGATTGTCGTTACACAGGCAGTACTCGAGTGAAAAATAAATTGGCGAGGATAATGTGTGGACAAGTGATTGCTTCCCCGGTGTTTCTGTAACTAAACGCATCCCAAAATTAACAAGCCAGTTCAGTTAACTGTAACCCAACTTTATGGCTAAATATAATTTTGAGTCTGATGTTTGATGGTTAAAATAAATAAATAAATGCGTTTGCAGGAGCTTACAGCCTTATGAATGTGCACAGTGTAACATTTCTTCTGCTAAATTTTGTTTTCCAGAAACATTCTTGAAAAATGTCCATCGGCGTTCCAATCAAGGTCCTGCATGAGGCAGAAGGACACATTGTGACCTGTGAGACCAACACTGGAGAGGTTTACAGAGGCAAGCTGATTGAAGCAGAGGACAACATGAACTGCCAGGTCAGTACATGATAAAGAGTGTAAAGTGAATGTGGATGGTGTTCCTCCTTCCTCCTGGGGTCCCATCAACCAAAGTGTTGGTACTGTATTGTTTTTATGATTTTTTTTTTTCTTTTTTCTTTTCTGCCTTCATTAGAGTAATCAACAGTTTAGTCTTTATTAGGCTGCTCGATAATTTGAACAAGTTTTGTTTACTTTATTTTCAGGTACATGCCCATAAATGGCGTAATGTCTTGTGTGGCAACACCGATAGAAAAGCTTAATGAGGCTAAAAGGAATTTTCATTACAAATAATAGTGTCTTTGTTCTGTGTCTCTCTGTTCTGAATGTTCAGGTTCAATTTGTGGTGTTTTTATTTTAATTATAACATTTATTTCTGGTTTTTTTTTTTGTTTATTTTTATTTTTTTCCCCATAGTTGTTTAAAGGTTTCCAAGCTTTCCACCTGTTGGTGTCAAATTAAGAGTGAATTGTGCTAATCAAGTACTGGAGACCCCAATCTGGTAGCTGCATTAGTAAAAGCCAGTTAATTAAAAATCGGTCCCGGATCAGATGGTAAAAAACTGTTCCTTTTATGGCTTTGTAAAGTTTAGATAACTACTGTTGATTTGAATAAAACACTAAAGAGCAGTTTGATTACATTTGTTGAAAGAATGATCTTTGTTTTTTTTACAGATGTCTAATATCACAGTGACTTATCGGGATGGCCGCGTGGCACAGCTGGAGCAAGTTTACATCCGTGGCAGCAAAATCCGCTTTCTGATTTTACCCGATATGTTAAAAAATGCTCCTATGCTGAAGAGTATGAAGAACAAGAACCAGGGATCTGGTGCAGGAAGGGGCAAGGCAGCTATTCTTAAAGCACAAGGTGAGTGAAAATTTGCAGTAGATTGATACACCTGTCAGTATGTTCAGTAGTGGGCGCAACTGATGGTGATTTTATACTCATTGCATACATTGATTGCCTTTTTGTGTTTGTGCAGCATAACTAAATCCTACCATGAGAAAAGTGCTTTCTGTCCAGTGTTGCTCTGTTCCTTGTGTAATAAGTACAGTCTTGTCATAGGTGTGGGGGATCTGTCAAAAACACTGATTTAAATGTTTCATTGTTGTTCAATTTGTCTTCACATCCCCTTTAAGATAGAACTGATATTTTGCCAAGTGGGTGTTAAGGATACAAAATTAGACTTCACTGTACTTCTCGCAACCAAAGTACTGAATGTATTATTAAAGTTACTGAACCGTTGGTGTATTTCTGGTTCAGTGAGGTACTCTACGTTAAAAACTGATAGTATGCCATCTTTGTTTTTTGTGCTCTCCAGTGGCTGCAAGAGGACGAGGGCGTGGTGGAATGGGAAGGGGAAACATCTTCCAGAAGAGGCGATAATTGCTCCAGCTACATTAACATTTTTGCATTGTATAGTTTTGTTTTCCCCTTGAATTTGATACGTTGGATATCATTTGAAATCTCGTACTTTGCAGTCTGTTGCTTTAATTTCTTTTTCTTTTAATTAAAATAAAAGTTTTTCAATTTTATGTGTCCTAATGTTTTTGTTCTGTTTTTCTTTTCCCATTTACAAGAGATTCACTTGTGCCACCTGTCTTATTTCAAACATATTTAATAAGGAATGTACTAGGAATGCGGTGTTTAGCCTTATCCAAGTAGTTTCAGTGTTAACCCTGGGTTTTCTGTACTATAAAAGGTTACCTGAGTATATTGCCATGTTGCCTTCTGCTGTGGACCAGATAAAATCGGGCGTAAAATCACCACATACTAACCAATCAATTCTTTGGAAATTAATTTTACTACTCCCAGAGGAGTCCTTGGCCCTCTGCAGATGGAAGCAACATTTTATACCAAATGCAGAGCAAGCAAGATCTGTTACAATAATATACAGTATGTACTGTGGAGACAGTGCAGGAAGCTCAATGATTTAAAGATAATGGCTATCAGATGCAAAACCGCATAGACACAAAGGACGTGTAATGAGAGCGGCTTGCCTGTAGTGTCCTGGTAGCCATCACAGCCATCCTAAATATAATAGTCTTATTATGTTAGACCTCTAAATAAAATGTGCCCATAATTAAAGAGCCAAGGCCAGTTTATTTTACTAGGTCCAACTCTCCAGTACACCACAAGATGGTGCCACTAGGTCATAAAGCATTTGAGGCAGAAACGACCAGGAACCGTGAATGTTATATTTAGAACTCGTGAAATAAAAGAAGGCAAAAGGGCATCGTAGCCTTCAGCGGAAGTAGCTTAGGTTGTTTGTTAGCATATAAAAGCGTTGCGTTAAATGCCTGCAGTTAACATTTCCTCCATGTGAAGCACGGGACCTGCGTGCTCAGCTGGATTGGTCCGTCAAAACATCGGTTCTCAGTCTGTTACAGTCTCCGTTTCTCAAACAGCTAGCTAGCTGTCGCAGGGCAGAAGCTACTCACACAGCAGACGAGGAAGGAGGGGAGTCTTACATTTCTCACTTGTAGGCCTAAATAACACGCCACGGTAAGGTTTTTGTTTGTTAAATCACACAGTATATATACAATTTTCTTTTTCTTTTTTTTAAACGATTGCTTCCTGCATCTTTGCCAGCGGCTGTAGCATGAACGTTACTGGGACGTACTAGCATCACTGACTCCTTCATCCACAACATCTGTATCTTGCCAGATGAGGCAGCTGCTAACGTTAGCTGAGCTGGTTGGCTTAGAAGCTCAGAGCTAAGTTAGCTTAGACTTGAGACGGCGGTGACTTTGTGAACGCCCAAACAACACCGGAGCAGCTTAACCGCTTTGACATTTACAGTCGATGTAGCAGCTCTTATCTGTGGGTGTAAGTAACACGAAATCCGGTGGTGCCAGTTGCATGTGTTATTGTTTATCGGTTATCTCAAAGATTGTTTGTGTGTTTGTGAAATTGCAGAGTCTCGGTTTAGTCTCAAATCTTCATGTTGGGCTCTGGTAACATCTAATGTTACCATTTTGGGAAGTTGCGCTGACATATTCTTGAGGAGAGAAAGCCTCTGATGGCACACAGAGTCCCCGATGTTTTTTATTTTAGTTATCATTATGTTATTTTGTGTTTTGGAAAACCATTTAAAGTATATATATTTGACACATTTAACTCCTGGCATCACTCTACAGGAATAAATTGAACTTTAACTTTGATATAGTAGGTTTAGTGGTTATTTTATAAGGTTAGCCTTAACCTTTCAGTAGATACAGAGTAGAAATGTGTAGAAACACATTTAATGTGTTGGACCTTCATTCTGGAAAATGCCCTTTAAATTTACTTGTACCATATTATTTTTATAATAATAATAATAATAATAATAATAATAATAATAATAATTGAAATTCTTTGTTTTCATTCAGCAATTTATGTTTTGAAGCCTGGTAACAGAACTAGTACAATATGTGTACAAATTAAGTTTGTCCAATAGAGAGGTGAAGAGAGATAAGGTGCACACTTTAAATAATACATAAATAAATAAGTTAGAGTAAAAAAAAAACAATAAGAAAATTTAAATCCAATTTAATAGGTTTAACATATTTCACCCATTAATTAATCCCATTAACCTGTTAATCCCAGTTTTCTTAATCCTTTAAATATCCCTTACTATCTCTGTCCCCTCTGTGGCGGGGGGCTCTTGTGTCATATCATTAAAACCGTTTAATACAGGGGTGGGCAACTCCAGGCCTCGAGGGCCGGTGTCCTGCAGGTTTTAGATGTGTCCTTGATCCAACACAGCTGATTCAAATGGCTGATATTTGATTTGTGCCATTGTAACGTAGGGCATGACTGATACATATTATCACAGAGTCTTTGTGGAGTTTGCATTGCTGCCCTTCCATGAATCCACTGGAGGGCTGTTAAAAGGGAGATCTTTTGCTCCACCATTGTCAAGTGTTTTCGTATCGAGGACCCTCAGATTGGTGGGTTTCTCTCTGTTGGATTGTCTTTATCTTGCAATAAAATGCAGCTTGCTATATAAATAAAATTGAAATAAATAAATTCAATTTAATGTCTGGGTCACCAAATGAGTTTTTCAGATTCTCCCTAAATTGTGCTGTGATTATGTGGCAACACTGCAGCTAAGTTGATCAAGGACAATAATTCCTCCATTTACAGGAGCTTATCTCTTGCACGGTGCCGGACATCGCTGACAGTGTAACCCTGTTGATCTTTTAATGAAGCTGGGGATCCTCCTCTGCTCCAGATGGCCCTGTGTTGTACTGGTATTTCCATAACACAGTGCCTGTGTTGTTATTAATGCTCTACATGGCTTGGACCCCCTGCAAGTTGTGATAAGTCCTCTCTTCCCCTCCCATCCTCTCCCGCTTAGATAGTGACAGGCAGGTCACATGATTTTTGTTATGGTAAAAGGCACGGTATGGCATCTGGAGCTAGGCAGCATCTGTTGGTGTTTCTCGAGGCTCAAATCTGACTCCTTGTTCTTCGTCGTGCTGCTGTGATCCGCAGGGATCAGGGAAGTTTTGGGCTTTAGCCAGCAGTTCAGTCATTAATGATGCACAGTGTTTTTGTACAAAAATGAAATTGAAGTCTGTGCAGTTCTCTTGTGTCACAGAAACTTGGTGACCTTTGAGGTGGCGTATATTATCTTTAGTGCGAGGGAATTGGGAGTTTGCAGTTTCAAAAATGACTTTAGCAAATAGTGGATGCAAAATATTGTATCAAACCGAATCATCGTGATTTCAGCATTCAAGTACATCTCCTGCTGAAAACCCAGCCCTTCTAGGTAGGAAATGAGATTTGCAGTAATATTGTCTTGTCTGACTAACAGTTACAATGTCACGTTAGGAGTTTATGCCATCATCAACTGATGATACTGCATAAACACCTTTTTGTTTTTATGGAACTGGCCTTGTTTTGTGTCATCTGTGTATCTGTAGGTCAAACTGGGTAAGTTAACACTCACTTCTAGTCGGAATACTTTTGTTTTAATGAATTAAAACCAACCAAAAAGTATCTGCTTTTAATAACATGTCAGAAGTTTTCAGAGGTCATGAAAGCCAGAGGTGTTAAATTGACTTGAGAAAGACGCAAATAAGCAACATTTATCCTGTACAGCAAAATTGAAATGAAAATGTTTCTGGTTTTGAAAATGTTTTAACATAACAGTTAAAAAAACATTTAAAAAAAATCACAAGGGGGTAATTTAAGTGGCTAAATAGACTTGGCAGTTAAAACACCCAGCAATTTCAGTTCCTTCTTATTAAACTGTTATTCTGTAATGTGCAGCATTTCTTTTCCTCTTTTGTCAGTTTACATTACAATAGTACTGTATATATAGGTTGGCAGTGAAAGAAGAGAGCCCACCTGGAGTGGGTGTTTCTTCCCACACATGGTTCTCGCTCTTAGCTTGGCTGGATCTCCCACTGTCTTGCTTGCCTTATGGCTTCCCTTTGTTGTTTTTTTTCTCTGTATCTGTGAGGTTTACTCAGCTCCCACACACCGACAGTGCCACAATCCTGTCAAAACCATGACAGAAAATATAGGGGATCTGTCTGTTTCTTTTTCCTCTTCTCTTTTCTCCTGTCTCCATTTCTCTGTCACGTAATAGGCAAATAATAAACTGAGTGGATTTCAAGATGTAAATTAGCCTCTTTTAATTATGCAAGAAATGGTTTTGGTTAGATGCTTCACAGATAAAAATTAACCACCACGCTACTGTGTGCCCAACATCAAAAGCAGACTGCACCCTTGCGTTTATAGATGCATTGTATCTGTAGTTTGTGATACTAGATGCGTTTGCCTGAATTAATTATCACCTAACAGAACGTGTGGGAAAATTTCTGCACCATTGATGTTTCTTATGGAAGCAGCCCTATCTGCTTATGTTTCAGAGCCAGTGAACAGCATCCCTGATTGTTTATCCCACACGTTTTCATTACACCCACAAGTTGGGTCGTGCTGCTCAGGCTCTGTGGATAATTGAACCTTACATGTAAATTTTACCATACTTTGTCACAGGATTTATGCCAGCCCTAAATTATTCTTGGCTGAAAAGAAACAGTCAACCTCTGTTTTTCTTAATTTCGGCTCCCAGTTCACAGTTTAAAGTTGTATGGCACCAGTTCAAAAACCGGGGAAGTATGCACCTTTTCAGTGAAGTTGGCTTACTGTGCATCAAGCTAAAATTATTAATAGTGGAACTGAAGTTTAGTAGTTTGTTTAATCTGGCTTCACCCAAATCACAGGTGGAGTGTAAGAGTAATGTCTAGTAGTCCAGGTGACTGTGCAGATGTTACTAGGAGAACTCTGGCAAAAGGGACTGTGTGAATAGGAAATTGCATCTTTTACAAACACATTATATTGCTATTGCTTTAATTAATATTTGCTGATGATGAGATAATGTGTAGACGTATTGCTTTGCACCTCAATAAAGATAATAAGGATATTTGTGTACTATGTGTTATTAGGTTGTATTCATTTTTTAATATATTTATTCCCCTAAATCCAAATCCAATTTATTGAATATATATATTTTTTAGAGATAGACCGATCCGATATTACGTATCGGTATTGGTCCGATACTGATCTAAATTACTGGATGGGATATCGGAGAGAAATAAAAAAATGTAATCTGATCCATTAAATATCACAAAGCACCTCACAAAACTAGTGACATAGTGTAACCTAGCTCATAACCTTAGCACGTCGGAGCAGTGTGCATCTCGTGATAGAGCGGCTGTGGCGTGCGAGACTTGTCCGGGGTCTGGTTGAGCATCTGGAGCCTCGGTACTTGCTCATAAACCAGCATTTCATCTCGGAGAAAGCTATCCTAGAGAAGTAAAGCAAGTGTGTAAGTTCATTTCTGAATGTTCGTAAAGCATTCCCACGTTAAGCTTAACAACCAATATATGGAGCGACTGCCTCTTCTCTCTCCCTCCCTCTCCTGTTGCTACTTCAATCATGAAACTGATCAATGATCAG